>NW_025534891.1:0-140555 GCF_020615455.1 Coregonus clupeaformis
AATGACTGGGGGCAGATCTCTCTGAACTGAGCGAGGGCTGACTTTGACAATGAAGGGAGCAGGCTTTTGAGGGTTGGAGGGAGAATCGCTTCTACTTAAAGCCGCCACGTGCCCTGAACGAGGTTTCCATGACGAGAGGTGGTGGGAAGTAACTTTGAACTGGTGAGGCTGTGAGTGAGGAGCGGTGGCAGGAGAAGGGTTTGTGTCCGCCCTTGTAGCCTGGCAGGACTGGTGCGGCGGAGGCGAGGTGGGCGGTAGCGTGAGGGCTGGGGAAGGCTGTATGACAGGCGCCAGTGGAAGGCAGAAATCAGTAACTGACCTCATAGCTCTGACCTCAGACTCCTCTGGGGAGGTCTTGGTGACCTGACCTACTTCCTCTTAGCCTGGGCTAGGGCCAATACTCTCTGAGCCTGCACCCAGGTCATGGTGGGATGGACACGCCTCCTCCTCCACCAGGACTGCTCGAGTGGGGAGGTACATCGGCTCCTCCCCTCTCTTCCTCACTGATGACTTGGTTACTACTTCCCTTGTCAGGCAGACTTGTGTAGCCATCACACCGTTAGTGGTGTCCTCTCTACTACATCCTGGTCAACGTGTGATTCACTGGACTTTTCCTCCTCGCTTCTGCATCACCGTTGAGTAGTCGTGGTCTAGAGGGGGGTTTATCTCCTCTGGGTTTTTAGCAACCACGGGAGATGTGCGTCCTGGGAGCCGGGCCTTAAGCGGAGAGACAGAGAGGATCGCAGGGGACTCGCGGCCGGCTACCTGGACAACCCCCCCTCTTAGTCTCTTTGGCGGGAGTTGGCTCCGTGAGCGGCTGAGACCTTGGCTACGCAGTTCCGTAGACATGGCAGGGAGGGGGAAAGCCTCTCCCCCTCCTCATCTTCCTCCAACCTCGGCGTGGCAGCGCACTAGGGGTACTACTGACAACTGAGCTAAAAACTGTGTCTGTGACATTTGACAGGCAGAGGGTGAGGGTGTGGTTACAGCAGGGGCTGACGGTTGCAATAGAGGTTTATCAGAATTTTGGGACAGCAGGTGACTTCGGGAGGTGGCACGGTGGAGGAGCGCTGCACAATCAGTGACCAATGACGCCTGCTTTTCAGGGGTGCCGGAAGGTTCTGTCAACTCAGTCGGAGACGGAGAGGACTGGACCGCGTGGTGTTAACGATGTTGCCGTGCCAACACCCGGGCCGACTGCTCCAAACGTAGGCGGTTGTGTTGGTGGTGCGGCCGGTAATCCACTGTGGCACGGCTGTAGGCCCAGCTGGCTGTGTTGAGGGCACTACTATTGGACGAGCTACAGGTAAGGAGAGAGACTGGGGATGGTGGTGCTCGAGGAGGTGGGCTGGACGCAGGGGGTACGAGGCTGGGCGGGTATCTGAAGAGGGGTACTGGGTAACCCGGAGAGGACAGGTGGCGGGCGCTCTGGACGCTGCTGCTGTCGTCGCGCACGGTAGACTGGACCGGGCTGGTGGTCATTTGGACAGTTTTTTTTGACAGAGTAGTTACGTGATGGACCATTACAGTCGACAGGACAAAGGTTGATGTAGACTGGATAGTGGCTGGTAGATTAATGAGATGCTGTCAGGTGTAATGTTGATGGAGACTTGCTGCTGGTATTAACAGTGACTGCTGTTCTGCTCCAGGGGCCTGGTCCTGCCCTGCACTGCCCCTGGTAACCCTCCCTGGGCTGGGGATGGGCTGAGAGCCTGGGGCCTCCTGGGTGTCTGGATCTCCCTGGAGAGGGCCGCCATGGCTCCTGGAGGTAGTCTGGGTGGTGGAAAAAGGCAACCACAACAACAGTTTGAGTATAAAGAAGTGGATGGACAGGTTAATAGGGTCAACAAAAACGCTGACGAAGGCGTTCGGCCGATGTACTTAAGTTTACACAAATCAAAAAAGCATGCTAGCAACTGCAGTGTAAGGTTCTCTGGGTCACTAAAATAATAGGTTGAGTATAGAGAGGTGGGATGAATTAATAAGACAGCTCAAAGAAATCGGCCCGTGCTAATCCAGGTCCCTTAGGACGCCCCTACCTCATTGAAGTTGGATATTTTAAATGGTTTGGTAGGGTTTAGGTAGGGACGCCCCAACGATCCGAGATTGCACTGGACCCAAACAGATCGGGACTCAGGGTAGGTGGGCACGGCTCAGTCACTTGGTTTATCAGTGCTAAGGCCGCCCCAGGGTTTTCCTCGTCGTGGGCCCCATCACTGCAGCTCCTTTCCCTGGTTCTCCTCGCGCTGTTGCTGCACCCCAGCTCAAGGCAACGCAGGCGCTGTCAGAACTGGGAATACCAGATCAGGGGAGAGAAAGGTTGAAAGTGAAACCCAAAACACCATAGCTATAGACTACTGCTTCTCAAAACCACATGTTCTTCTGTGTAATATTGTAGTCTATAGACCTTTGACTAAAATCCTAGAACTAACAGCTAGAAATCTCTGTGCCCATAATCATAAGCCTAATGTGTACACTAGTGAAAGTGGATGATATCTGTCAGTAGTTTAGAAATATACAGTACCAGTCAAAAGTTTGGACACCTACTCATCTTTGCTGGTTTTTTCTGAATTTTTACTATTTTCAACATTGTAGAATAATAGTGAAGACATCAAACTATGAAATAACACACATATGGAATCATGTAGTAACCAAAAAAAAGTGTTAAAACTAATCAAAATATACTTGGTATTTGAGACTCTTCAAAAAAAGCCAACCTTTGCCTTGATAACAGCTTGCACACTTGGATTCTCTCTCAACCAGCTTCACCTGGAATGCTTTTTCAACAGTCTTGGAAGGAGTTCCCACATATGCTGAGCACTTGTTCGCTGCTTTTCCTTCACTCTGCGATCCAACTCATCCCAAACCATCTCAACTAATGAGGCCATAAAACTGGGCACATTTTAGAGTGGCTTTATTGTCCCAGCACAAAGTGCACCTATGTAATGATCATGTTGTTTAATCAGTTTCTTGATATGCCGCACCTGCCAGGTGGGTGGATTATCTTGGCAAAGGAGAAAATGCTCACTAACAGAGATGTAAACAAATTTGTGCACAAAATGAGAAACACTTTTTGTGCATATGGAACATTTATTCATATATGAAACCATGGGCCTATCAAATTTCAGAAATTATAAAAGGATAAATAAAAATTAGGCTTAAGTATATTCCTAATCAGAAACGCTTGTTCGACTGGTTGCCTGTCATACATTCTTATTTCTTTTTATACCATGGCATTGTTGAATACTCATTTCTGATTGGCTTGAAGGGGTTTAGAGTAGGTATTATTTCTATAATGCATGGTATATTGGACATAGTAGAATTCAATGGCTATAGTTCATCGCTTACATGTTTTGTTTGAGCTGTGTTGAAAGCAAAAGTCAATTGAAAACATTATTTGTATTTTTTTATTCGACATTTTCTGGCAATAATAAGCTAGGCCTGATAGTTATCAAAACGTCACGGCAGGGTGGTTTCACACAAAACACAGCCTTAGTTTAAGTTTTTATGGAATCTCCTATGGGAGATGAATGGTGGAAAATGATTGGAACCATTTCCCTATTTGACCGCTAGGTTTTATGGGTATCATGACACCTCTATAGATCTCACTAGCTGGTGATTGGCTCTGGCACTCCTCCCCGCTTGTTCTGCCCACTCATGATTAATTTGCTCCCATTGGAAATGACAGGCTCAGGTTGTTGGGTTATATTTGATAAAGTAGCAAGTCAACAACACAAAAACGGACTATAACTAGAATTAGCTAATGGAGTTACACACGGACAGTACTAAACAAGTTAAATGTTCACCGTTGATTAAATGTTTTCAGCTAATACTGTTGTTGAAGGCTACGTTAAGCCTACTTGGCGAATAGGCTGACGCCACAGGGCTTTCGCAAGCTCTATTTCCCATGTGGGAGCATTGAGAAAATGAAAGGAATCAGAAGGGGGTATCCTAGTCTGTTGCGCAACAGAATGCTTTCTCAACCGAAATGTGTTTCGGTATTTAACCCCAACCCCATTGAATCAGAGGAGCTGCAGGGATGCAATGACATCCACGTCAACGGCGCCTTGCTCAATGGCAGAAAGGTAGACTTTTACCACTTTGCCGGTTCGGCGATTCTGAACCAACTACTTCCTGGCCCAACGCTTCTTAACCAATAGGATACCTGCCGCCCATTATCACCAGTGGGATGTTTGACCTGGCTACATGTACATTGAAGAACACAGCAGTGGTAATAGAATTGGTTCACATTTTGGGGCGTGGTTGATTATTATCAACTCCGGAGTCACCTCCCCTGTTGCTTCTCGCCAAGTATCCAGGCCAAGTAACCAACTTGGCTCCTGAGTGGCGCAGTGGTCTAAGGCACTGCATCGCAGTGCAAACTGTGCCACTAGGAGATCTGGTTCGAATCCAGGCTCTGTCACAGCCGGCCGCGACCGCGGAGACCCATGGGGCGGCGCACAATTGGGCCCAGCGTCTCGTCCAGGGTAGGGGAGGGAATGGCCGGCAGGGATGTAGCTCAGTTGATAGAGCATGGCGTTTGCAACCGCCAGGGTTGTGGGTTCAATTCCCAATGGGGGCAAGTATAAAAAAAATATATATATATATATATGTATTCACTAACTGTAAGTCGCTTCTGGATAAGAGCGTCTGCTAAATGACTAAAATGTAAAATGTAAGTATTCACACATCCTCTGTAGTGTTTGGCTAAGCTCCGCCTCCAATTTCTCCATACACTGACTAGGCTACATGTAAGCCCGCTTCTCCGTCTTTATAATATAATTTTGTTTCCTTTTCTGCTTGTAAACATACACTTGACATGTTGAAAGTTCTCCAGGAAGCTAGTTCGCCTGATGTAGAGGGCCGCGCATTTCGATGGGTGGTTTTACGTTCCAAATTAAATACAAATTCTATACAAATTAAAACGTATACATGAAGCAGTTTTGGGGAAATATTCTCAGCTTTGAGCCACCATACTCAGCTAAATAGCTAGGCTATCCCAGGATGTGTGATCTCATCTGAACGTATTTTAGCGCTTCAGTCCTTGTAGGAGCATTCCGCCGATTCTGTTGCAAAATGTTTCGGAAGCAAACGGGGAGGGACCTACCTGGATTTGTCCAATAGAAACTCGTTTGTTGCAAAACCATCTGCAATTGTTTGGCGGAATGAATACACCTATGTTTTCTACTCACACGCACGAACGCCAATGTCACGTTTGCCGATAAGTTGGTTCTGACTCGGTCTGGGCTCTGCGGTTTGGCTTTCGCCATTTCCTTTCACCAGTCCCGATCTCGTTTTTCGAGGGATAGAAGCCTCGATTTGAGGACTCGTTCTCTTCTTTTTATTCTGGATATTTCGCTTACCGCAGTTCCTCAAATTAGTTGTTTCGAAGAGTTTCGTTGTCTCAGTGACTGCATTCTTCAATACACTCCTCCATAACAAAGGCGAACTGGGTTTGAAAACAGTCTTTCGACATGTTGGCGGCAACCAGCTTCAACCCACACTTTCGATTATTTCCAATTTAATGTACAGGATTGATCAGAATTGGCGGCCTATGCTTCAGTGACATCATGGCTCCTCTTTCCGCTATGGAACGCTGCGGTATATATTAACTGGAGACTGCGTCCAAAAGATGTCTAACCGTTGTTTGAGGTAATCTTACCCACGTTCGCATAGACGATTCATTGACCGTTTATATCCGGGGTTGGCGGGTTGCATCCGGTTTATACGGACCAACATCACATGCGCACTAGCACTCAGTGCGCCGAGGAGCAGCGCGAGCATAAAAACGACTGCAGGCTGACTGATCTACATATCACCTTGCATCATAAATACAGACTAATTATTATTTGTAGATCATTCAGTCAATTTAGCCGCGATAAATTGTGTTTTGATCCTCTCGAACTTACTGCTCAATAACTTCGTCTTTAGAGTGATTGGGGAAAAAAAATCGTCCTCAGCAACGATTATTTTGAATAATTCAATGGGTGTTTTGTGTACAAAAGGCAAGGAATCTCTGCGCACAGTGCTTTGTGTGACGCACTGAGTGTTGGCCGGGGTAAACTGCTTCCGTTCGTAGATTTCCGTTCATTTACTGGAAAAAGGATCGATCTAGCTTTTTCGTTACGATGCACTACATTACAGTGATAGTGTAGAAATTAAACTTTTTTCAAAAGTGCGTGGACTATTGTCGCGTTCAAAACAACTGGGAACTCGGGAATAAAACGAGCTCCGCAACTGGCCTTCTGTAAGCTCAGTTGGTAGAGCATGGCGCTTGCTAACGCCAGGATTGTGGGTTCGATTCCCCACGGGGGGCCAGTATGAAAAGTATGCACTCACTAACTGTAAAATCGTCTCTGGATGGAGGAGCGTCTGCTAAATGATGAAAATATAAATGGGAAAAATCGATTTGAACGGTCATCCAACTCGGAATTCAACTCCGGTCCTCTTTCTAGAGCTCCAACCTGAAGATCACTGACGTCATGATTTACCTCCCCCATTTTTCGGGAGTTCCCATTTCACATATCCATACGCTATGGGCATGTGGCAGCAGTGTGTAGAGGGAGGTTCCTAGGGTGAGAAGTGTGTGCAGAAGGGCAGAGACAAAGGAATGTATGTAGCATTGGGGAAAGTAGTGGAGCATATGTGTTAATTGTAGGGGTGCCCATGGGGCTGGGGATCACGAAATGTCCGGTGCGAGAGAGGCAGGTTGAGGTTTCCAGGGTTAGAGTAGTGCAGAAGTTGTCATATGCTGAGGCAGGGAATACAATAGAGGAAGATGGGTCAAGGGGAGGGATCCTGAGAGGAATGGTGTGAGTAGTAGATCTGTACCAGTACAGAGGGATAAACCAACAAGTGATATACAGTTGAAGTCGAAAGTTTACATACACCTTAGCCAAATACATTTAAACTCAGTTGTTCACAATTCCTGACATTTTAATCCTAGTAAACATTCCCTATCTTAGGTCAGTTAGGATCACCCACTTTATTTTAAGATTGTGAAATGTCCGAATAGTAGTAGAGAATGATTGATTTCAGCTTTTATTTATTTCCATCACATTCCCCAGTGGGTCAGAAGTTTGCATACGGCAGTCAATTAGCATATTTGGTAGCATTAACTTTAAATTGTTTAACTTGGGTCAAACGTTTTGGGTAGCCTTCACACAAGCTTCCCACAATAAGTTGGGTGAATTTTTTGGCCCGTTCCTCCTGACAGAGCTGGTGTAACTGAGTCAGATTTGTAGGCCTCCTTGCTCGCATTGACGCTTTTCAGTTCTGCCCACACATTTTCTATAGGGTTGAGGTCAGGGCTTTGTGATGGCCACTCCAATACCTTGACTTTGTTGTCCCTTAAGCCATTTTGCCACAACTTTGGAAGTATGCTTGGGGTCATTGTCCATTTGGAAGACCCATTTGCGACCAAACTATAACTTCCTGACTGATGTCTTGAGATGTTGCTTCAATATATCGACATAATTTTCCTTCCTCATGATGCCATGTATTTTGTGAAGTGCACAGTCCCTCCTGCAGCAAAGCACCCCCACAGCATGATACTGCCACCACTGTGCTTCCCCAGTTGGGATGGTGTTCTTCAGCTTGCAAGCCACCCCCTTGGCCAAACAGTTCTATTTTTGTTTTATCAGACCAGGGGACATTTCTCCAAAAAGTCTTTTTTATGGCAGTTTTGGAGTAGTGGCTTTTTCCTTGCTGAGCAGCCTTTCAGGTTGTCGATATAGGAGTCATTTTACTGTGGATATAGATCATTTTGTACCTGTTTACTCCAGCATCTTCACAAGGTCCTTTGCTGTTGTTCTGGGATTGATTTGCACCAAAGTACGTTCATCTCTAGGAGACAGAACGTGTCTCCTTCCTGAGCGATATGACGGCTACTTGGTCCCATGGTGTTTATACTTGCGTACTATTGTTTGTACAGATGAACGTGGTAACTTCAGGCATTTGGAAATTGCTCCCAAGGATGAACCAGACTTGTGGAGGTCTACAATTATTTTTCTGAGGTCTTGGCTGATTTCTTTTGATTTTCCCATGATGTCAAGCAAAGAGGCACTGAGTTTGAAGGTAGGCCTTGAAATACATCCACAGGTACACCTCCAATTGACTCCAAATGATGTCAATTAGCTTCTAAAGCCATGACATCATTTTCTGGAATTTTCCAAGCTGTTTAAAGGCACAGTCAACTTAGTGTATGTAAACTTCTGACCCACTGGATTGTGATACAGTGAATTATAAGTGAAATAATCTGTCTGTAAACAATTGTTGGAACATTTACATGTGTCAAGTCGGTTAGACTTGCCAAAACTATAGTTTGTTAACAAGAAATATGTGGAGTGGTTGAAAAACAAGTTTTAATGACTCCAACCTAAGTGTATGTAAACTTCCGACTTCAACTGTATGTTTTAGTAAGATTGGATTTTTAGCATTCATAGCAATGGTTATCAACTGTACTGCAGGGATGGAACGTAAGTTGCAGAAAATAGAGGTTGTGGTGGCAGCTGCAGAGAGGTGGTATTTGGGTGTGCGAGACTTGACATCAGAAGAGTTACAGGGTGTGTTAGTGGTGGTGTCCCATCCTTTCAGGCTGTTGGCCTGAAGTAGGAATACACATTATTTTAAATAGTGGAGTATTGTAGTTATTATTATATATAAAAACAAATTGTGAGTGTAGTGTTAGATGGTAGGGTATTTGTTGTATTTTTTTAAAGCAAAGTATAAGGGGAGTTATACTCCCAGTCTAGTAGGTGGCGGTAATGCAACATTTATTGGATGCCAACCGCCGTTAAACCTCATCGAAGACTCCAGTGAGGAGCTTTCCAATGTAGATTGTCCCACTACCCGACCCGTTGGTTTGTTTACGGAAGTTTTTGTGGATTTTCTTTGTGTTGCCTGGCTAGCTAAGTAACAAGCCAACTACCATATCCTTAATTTCTCTCAATACCCCTGGTATTTATATTTGTTCGAATAGCCTCATATACAGTAAATGCTACAGCTTATATCTCAAAATGATTAAAAATTGCAATAGGACAGTTATTGATAGAGACAAAAGAGGTTTAGTTACTAGTATCTTTGCTGCTAACGTTAGCTAATTAGCTAGCTTTCTATCCTTTTGATAGACTGGATCGTAACACTGACCCACCTGAAAAAAGTAGGTAAACTTTACGAACTCTTAACTGTAGCTAGCTACTCAGACAGTTTGCCATGATGTCCCGAAGCCGTCGTAACCTTCCAGGCCCAGCTCTCGGGAGTCATGGAGACGGTCCTAAAGTCAGCCATATATGAGATCACCAGGCTGGTAGAGGATAGTTTCCTGGAGGAGGTGTCCCGCGAGCCGGGAGCAGGTCGAGTCGCTGAAGAAGCGTCTGCAGTGGTCGGAGAACAGACGCAGGGGAGAGGGACGGCAAGGAGACCGGAGGGGGGAAATGTGCGGACTGTGGGAGAGCTGGCGAGGAAGCCGAGGAGAGAAGCTCTGGAACCTCACAGACAGGTGAGGAGAGAGAGAGACCTCTAAAGACAATATATCTACACTGAACAAAATATAAACGCAACATGTAACAATTTCCAAAGATTTTACTGAGTTACAGTTCATATAAGGAAATCAGTCAATTTAAATAAATTCATTAGGCCCTAATCTATGTATTTCAAATGACCGGGAATACAGATATGCATCTTTTGGTCACAGATACCATTTAAAAAATGGTAGGGGCTTGGATCAGAAAACCAGTCAGTATCTGGTGTGACCACCATTTACCTCATGCAGTGCGACACACCACCTTCTCATAAAGTTGATCAGGCTGTTGATTGTTGCCTGTGGAATGTTGTCCCACTCCTCTTCAATGGCTGTGCGAATTTGCTGGATATTGGCAGGAACAGGAACACTGTTGTACACGTTGATCCAGAGCATCTCAAACATGCTCAATGGGTGACATGCATGGTGAGTATGCAGGCCATGGAAGAACTGGGACATTTTCAGCTTCCAGTAATTGTGTACAGATCCTTGCGACATGGGGCTGTTCATTATCATGCTGTAACATGAGGTGATGGCGGCAGATGAATGGCACAACAATGGGCCTCAGGATCTCGTCACAGTATCTCTGTGCATTCAAATGTGCCATCGATAAAATGCAATTGTGTTCGTTATCCGTAGCTTATGCCTGCCCATGCCATAACCCCCACCGCGAGCACGCAGATGAGCTTCCTGAGACAGTTTCTGACAGTTTGTGCAGAAATCCTTCGGTTGTGCAAACCCACAGTTTCATCAGCTGTCAGGTGGCATGGTCTAGATGATTCCGCAGGTGAAGAAGCCGGATGCGGAGGTCCTGGGCTGGTGTGGTTACACATGGTCTGCGGTTGTGAGGCCGGTTGGACTTACTGCCACATTCTCTAAAACAACATTGGAGGTGGCTTATGGTAGAGAAATGAACATAACATTATCTGGCAATAGCTCTGGTGGACATTCCTGCAGTCAGAATTTCAATTGCACACTCCCTCAAAACTTGAGACATCTGTGGCATTGTGTTGTGTGACACAACTGCACATTTTAGAGTGGCCTTTTATTGTCCCCAACACAAGGTGCACCTGTGTAATGATCATACTGTTTAATCAGCTTCTTGATATGCCACACCTGTCAGTTGGATGGATTATCTTGGCAAAAAATATATGCTCACTAACAGGGATGTAAACAAAGTTGTGCACAAAATTTGAGAGAAATAAGCTTTTTGTGCGTATGGAAAATTTCACCTGGTCATGGAAGGATCAGGTGTTCCTAATGTTTTCGTACACTCAGTGTATATATGAAGGAATAACTCTCTAGTGGGGCTGCTGTAACTGTCCTTCCATACTTTGGTGATCACTGATCAGACAGTTGAATTGGTGGTGGCATTTGAATAAGATGATTTATTTCCTTCATCTGCACTGATGCGAGGAGACTGCATAATGAACAATGTTGCTTTCTGTTCCTTTTCATCTTCTTCGTGTGTTTTTCCGGCAGACTAGATTACTGCCTTTCGCAGCACATTTTGATCACAAAACAAGGGACAAGAGGAAGGGGAATATCTTACGTTAAATCTAACCTATACACCATCTCCAGAAACCCACCACCAATCCCACTACTTTGGCCCTAAAAGATCCTACACCTTGGGCCCTGTGTAGCTCAGTTGGTAGAGCATGGTGCTTGCAACGCCAGGGTTGTGGGTTCGTTTCCCACGGGGGGCAGTATGAAAATGTATGCACTCACTAACTGTAAATCGCTCTGGATAAGAGCGTCTGCTAAATGACTAAAATGTACACGTCAGTTGATCATCATGGCTATAAATGCAAGAAATTCCACCGTACTAAAACTCATCCTCTCTGGATCTCTCTCTTCAAGCTTACTCACTGGGGGGCTCCCAGTCGAATCACTAACCCTTGGGCCATCCTCTACTCTCTTCACTGCCTCAGTATAGGAAACATTCTGCCCCACTCGAACTCTGGCAATCTCAACCTGTCTCTCTCTTACAGGGCACTTGGGATCCCCAGCTGCATGCCCCCCCCACCCCCACCCCACACAGTTTAACACAGTGCTTCTGTCCTTTCTGTACAAATCTGGCTATACCCTCCTGCACACTTCCACACATCGTGTGCATCTCCCCTTCTACACACTGCTGCAACATGTCCAGATCCCTTGACACTTAAAGCACCGTAGTGTGTTCGAACATAGGCCCTCTGCAGAATATAAAATATAACCTAACCTGACCTTATCAGGTAGAAACTCTGTTTCAAAGCTCAACAAGACACACAGGGTATTATCAGTCTCGCCATTGCCACCGGGTCTACGGCCGGCGTCACAAACACTAGGAGTATTCCTTTTCATCTGATCCACCTCTACACTCAACGCGACCCCACTGATCACTCCTTTGAGCGGTGCCCTGCTCCGGAGAGTAAAGTGTGACACAAGTTGAGCCCCGAGACGTGTGATGCGCAGCGTCCCCTGCCTTTGGGTGGAGGATGCACAAAAACTCAAAACAATTCAACTTCTCAAAACTTTCACAGATGTAACCGCTCCCAGTTTGTCCTTTACCCAACCTGAAACAACACACGGGTCGGCCAAAAAGCAGGAATCCACTTTTTGTAAAAATCTCGCTCCTACTGGTCCAAAATCATCTCTAAAAGGACTCCCATGGCAACCACTGGAAGTGTGTACCACACCTGTCGCCACAGGTACTTCTTCCTGGTTTGGCCCAACTTCAGAGCGGTACTTCACCCTGGTCTGGCTCAACTTCAGAGCGGTACTTCTCCCTGGTCTGGCTCAACTTCAGAGCGGTACTTCACCCTGGTCTGGCTCAACTTCAGGGCGGTATTTCACCCTGGTCTGGCTCCAACTTCAGAGCGGTACTTCACCCTGGTCTGGCTCAACTTCAGAGCGGTACTTCTCCCTGGTCTGGCTCAACTTCAGAGCGGTACTTCACCCTGGTCTGGCTCAACTTCAGGGCGGTATTTCACCCTGGTCTGGCTCAACTTCAGAGCGGTACTTCACCCTGGTCTGGCTCAACTTCAGGGCGGTATTTCACCCTGGTCTGGCTCATCTTCAGAGCGGTACTTCACCCTGGTCTGGCTCAACTTCAGAGCGCTCAATTTCACTGCTAACCGGTCAGGGTTCTCAAAAGAGCATATTACATTTATAGGTAATTTGAATGGGTTTGTATTCAGGAGACGTGAGGTCCGTACCTGATGCCATTTTTTCGACTGTGATCTGCTCAGTCTGTCGTTTCAATCTTGGCCCTTTTTTCTTTTACTCCAAATAAAATCTTCTCTTTGTTTACCTGTGGCTAGATGCGGAGAGGGGTGTGGCCTGAAGCAGGAGAAGGTACCAGGGAGGAGTGGAGCAGCTGTGGGAGCGTGGCCGGGGGAAACAGCCTTCCATGATGTGAAGGAGGCAGAGTCCACCAGTCCTAGGAGAACCTCTGAGGTAGGTAAGGGACTGACTAAACACCAGTGTTACAGAAAGTTAGTTTAGAACTATATTGTCCAGAACAGATTAGAACTGATTGTCTGTCAGGAGGAAAGAATAGGAGACCGTCATGTCTGCTCTATTCATTCACTGTCAGTTTATCCATCATTTAGTCAGAATCAACTTCATTAATTTCCTCTTCCAGTCCACAGAGGTCGGAGATCAGAAGCTGGATAGCCTGCTGAAGAGAGGAGGCTCTCCACAAACACTGAGCTACCGGAGAGATGGGTGTGTCTGCCTGGACGGTGAGTTCAGGAGTTTACAACAAACATAACAGACCATTTCTATGATGATGAGAACTATTGCCAATGCCTCTAATGCAAATGCTTCTAACACCTCATGTCTCCTGTGTTCTTCAGGGGCCGACGGTTCGGACGTCTTGGGGCCCAGGAAGAGTTTCAGTGAGCAAAAGCTGCAGCAGTGCCAGGATGACTGGGGGTCTGTTCTAGACCAGGGGCCTAAACCTCCGGGCCCAGAGGGAGACCCAGGGGACCCCACCAACCCTCTCTACCGCCCTTGTTACAGCATGAAGGAACTGGGGGGCGGCTTTGAGAAGTCTGGTTGCGACGGTGGTGGTGGTGGCGGCCATCTTCTAGACATAGAAGGGCTGGATAGGCTTCCTGGTTCTCCGACTCGTCTGGGGGCGCTGAGCTATGGAGCTGTGGGTCACTACCAGGTGAACCTGGGGGGGTCTGAGGGGGTAGACCATCACCATCACTCCCACATGACTGACCCACATCGGGGCCGGAGGGAGCAGGTAGGATCGCTAACGCCATCCTCCCACCCGGAGGTAGGAGACCTGAACTGCCTGTTGATCAACGAGGAGGGGTACCTGCAGGACTCCAGTGTCTTGTACCCCAAACACGGTATGCCAGAGGCGGGTAGCAGAGCCGGCCACAGGGTGCTAACCTCCATCCACTCTGGAAGCTCAGAACACAACAACAACACAGAGAGCCTGTATGGTGCCGCTGACGACTTTGGACACTCTCTAAACTTCAGAGATCGTTCACAAGAGCAGGTAAAAGGAGGAGGAGGAGGGGGGAGGCGTCACGCCTGCAATCAATCCCACAAGCAGAAACACGAAACGGGAAGAGGGTTGAGTGCAGGGTCAGGGTCTGGGCATCCATACTCCCGCACCCAGTGCGGTAAGACCTTCACCCAGGCATGCAACCTCAAGGTCCACCAGGCCGAGGGACTCCACCTCTGCAGCCACTGTGGCAAGGGCTTCACCTCCTTCTCCGACCTGAAGAGGCACAAGTGCAGCCAGACGACAGACAAGCCTTACTGCTGCTCCATCTGTGGGAACAAGTTCAGTCGGCTCTGGAACCTCAAGCTGCATCAGCGCATTCACACGCAGGAGAAACCCCACCGCTGCACTATGTGTGACAAGAGCTTTGCTCGGGCGGACAATTTGAAGGTGCACCAGCGCATCCACACTGGGGAGAGACCGTACTGCTGTGCTGTCTGTGGACTCCGCTTCAAACAGTTGGACCATTTGAAGTCACACCAGCGCAAACACAGGCCGGATCTCGTGGACTGAATCTGTTAAAAATATATATATTCAGTGTATATATATCACATTTTATTAGAATATTTTTAATTTTGTTTTTTAATAAGGACATTGAAAATATGAACTGTTGGAAATCTAACCATGTGTTGAATGAGAATGTATTCCTTACATGATGGACTGTCTGAATTGTCCGTCATAATGATCATGCCAACCTAGCTGACGGCTCTATCAATCGCTCCAGAAGAAAGGTTAGTGGGGCGTGTCTTTTGGCCGAGTCATGTGGCTGGGTAGTCAGACTAAAGCCAACCTTTAGAATAAGTATAATATTTTCTGTTCATCCAGCTTGCCTTCTCCCCAGTCACTCACCATACTGTAACCATACATGTTATTCCTGTATATAATATCTTATGTTACCTGAATGGAAAATGTTACCTGAATTGCCATAATTTTATGGTTGGTCTTTTTGTACAATAAATATTTTGCTCCCCACATATTCAGTTAATATATAATTCCTTAATTCCATTGGTAAAAAGGTTTTTAACAATTTTTATAGCTTACAACTATCTTTTACCTTAGATGAGGTGAAGTAATAATTTCTCTCTCCCACACTTCTGTAGGATTTGGAGCAAACAAAGGGTTTCACTTGTACTAGAACGCCAAGGTAACCTGTATAAATGACTATTGCCCAGTAGCACGCACATCTGTAGCCATGAACTGCTTTGAAAGGCCTGCCATGGCTCACATCAACCTATCATCCCAGACACCCTGGACCCACTCCAATTTGCATACCGCCCCAACAGATCCACAGATGACGCAATCTCTATTGCACTCCACACTGCCCTGTCCCACCTGGACAAGAGGAACACCTATGTGAGAATGCTGTTCATTGACTACAGTTCAGCGTTCAACACCATAGTGCCCTCCAAGGTCATCACTAAATTAAGGACCCTGGGACTGAAAACCTCCCCCTCTCTGAAACTGGATCCTGGAGTTCCTGGCGGGGCGCCCCCAGGTGGTGAGGATAGGCAACAACATCTACCACACTGACCTACAACAAGGGGGCTCCTCAGGGGTGCGTGGTAGTCCCCTGTACTCCCTGTTCACCCACGACTGTGTGGCCGCACACGACCTACGACAGAGGAGGAGACAGCGTATAGGGAGGAGGTCAGAGACCTGGCAGTGTGGTCCCCAATAAAACAACATCTCAGCAAGACAAAGGAGCTGATCGTGGACTACAGGAAATGGAGGGCCGACATGCCCCATCCACATCGACGGGGCTGTAGTTGACCGTGTCGAGAGCTTCAAGTTCTTCGGTGTCCACATCACTAAGGATGTTTCATGGTCCACACACACCAACACAGTCGTGAAGAGCGCATGACAACATCTCTTCCCCCTCAGGACGTTCTACAGCTGCACCATTGAGAGCACCTTGACTGGCAGCATCGCCACTTGGTATGGCAACTGCTTGACATCCAACCACAAAGCGCTACAGCGGTAGTGTGTACTTCCCAGTATGTCACTGGGGCCGAGTTCCTGCTCATCCAATACATCTATACCAGGCAGTGTCAGAGGAAGGCCCTAAACATTGTTAAAGGCTCCAGCCACCCAAGTCATTTAGACTGTACTTTCTGCTACAGCATGGCAAGCTGTACCGATGCATCAGCTTCTACCCCCAAGCCATAAAAAGTGTTATAGTTAAGTTAACCAAATAGCTACCCAGACTATCTGCATTGACCCTTTTGCACTAACTTTGACTCATCAACATACGCTGCTACTGTTTTATTTTCTGTCCTGTTAAATCACTTTATTCCTGTACATATCTACCTCAACTACTTCATATACCTGCACGTCGACTTGGTACTGGAATGGTACCCCGTGTATATAGCCAAGTTATCGTTACTCATTGTGTATCTATTATTACTTTTATTATTACGTGTTTTACTTTTCTATTATTTCTCTATTTTCTTTTCTCTGTGTTGTTGGGAAGGGCCCGTAAGAATGCAAGTGACTGTAAGGCTAACACCTGTTGTTTACTGATGCATGTGAGGAATACAATTTGATTAGATTTTACAAAAAACATTTGATTTAACTAGCAACACCTTTCTGAAACATTTCCTCACCATGCACGTTGATCTCACAGGGCCACCAATCCATACAGCACAACCGTGACATACAGTGGCTTGCGAAGGTATTCACCCCCCTTGGCATTTTTTCTATTTTGTTGCCTTACAACCTGGAATTCAAATGGATTTGTTTGGGGGTTGTATCATTTGATTTACACAACATGCCTACCACTTTGAAGATGCTAAATAATTTTTTTTGAGAAACAAACAGGAAATAAGACAAAAAAACAACTTGAGCGTGCATAACTATTCAACCCCCCAAAGTCAATACTTTGTAGAGTCACCTTTTGCAGCAATTACAGCTACAAGTTTCTTGGGGTATAATAATATAATATGCCATTTAGCAGACGCTTTTATCCAAAGCGACTTACAGTCGTGCGTGCATACATTTTTGTGTATGGGTGGTCCCGGGGATCGAACCCACTACCTTGGCGTTACAAGCGCCGTGCTCTACCAGCTGAGCTACAGAGGACTACAGAGGTATCTTTCTATAAGCTTGGCACATCTAGCCACTGGGATTTTTGCACATTCTTCAAGGCAAAACTGCTCCAGCTCCTTCAAGTTGGATGGGTTCCGCTGGTGTACAGCAATCTTTAAGTCATATCACAGATTCTCAATTGGATTGAGGTCTGGGCTTTGACTAGGCCATTCCAAGACATTTAAATGTTTCCCCTTAAACCACTCGAGTGTTGCTTTAGAAGTATGCTTAGGGTCATCGTCCTGCTGGAAGGTGAACCTCCATCCCAGTCTCAAATCTCTGGAAGACTGAAACAGGTTTCCCTCAAGAATTTCCCTGTATTTAGCGCCATCCATCATTCCTTCAATTCTGACCAGTTTCCCAGTCCCTGCCGATGAAAAACATCCCCACAGCATGATGCTGCCACCACCATGCTTCAGTATGGGGATGGTGTTCTCGGGGTGATGAGAGGTGTTGGGTTTGCGCCAGACATGGTGTTTTCCTTGATGGCCAAAAAGCTCAATTTAGTCACATCTGACCAAGAGTACCTTCTTCCATATGTTTGGGGAGTCTCCCACATGCCTTTTGGCTGAACACTAAACATGTTTGCTTCTTTTTACTTTAAGCGATGGCTTTTTTCTGGCCACTCTTCTGTAAAGCCCAGCTCTGTGGAGTGTACTGTTTAATGTGGTCCTATGGACAGATACTCCAATCTCCGCTGTGGAGCTTTTTGCAGCTCTTTCAGGGTTATCTTTGGTCTCTTTGTTGCCTCTGATTAATGCCCTCCATGCCTGGTCCGTAAGTTTTGCATGTGCCCTCTCTTGGCAGGTTTGTTGTGATGCCATATTCTTTCCATTTTTTTTAATAATGGATTTAATGGTGCTCCGTGGGATGTTCAAAGTTTCTGATATTTTTTTTTATAACCCAACCCTGATCTGTACTTCACCACAACTTTGTCCCTGACTTGTTTGGAGGCTCCTTGGTCTTCATGGTGCCGCTTGCTTGGTGGTGCCCCTTGGTGTTGCAGACTCTGGGGTCTTTTCAGAACAGGTGTATATATACTGAGATCATGTGACACTTAAATAAAGTCCACCTGTGTGCAATCTAACTAATTATGTGACTTCTGAAGGTAATTGGTTGTACCAGATCTTATTTAGGGGGCTTCATAGCAAAGGGGGTGAATACATATGCATGCACCACTTTTCCGTTATTTATTTTTAGAATTTTTTGAAACAAGTTATGTTTTTCATTTCACTTCACCAATATGGACTATTTTGTGTATGTCCATTACATGAAATCCAAATAAAAGTCCATTTAAATTACAGGTTGTAATGCAAAACAAAGTAGGAAAAAACGCCAAGTGGGGGATGAATACTTTTGGTTGTCACTAGTTACCACAGCCACGAAGTCAGAAGGCCCGCCTACTCGACCAATCAGATGAGGGAGTGTGATGACACATGCGAACCGGCCTGTGTCATCACTATCGATCCATCAATGATTTTGTTATTTATTAGCTATAATAAAACCAACCTTTCTAACTGCAACGTGGTAATTGGATATCTTATTCAAACTCAGTTTGCAAGCAAGCTCATAACGTTCGCCCTAACTCATAGTGGCGTGTTTTAACCCAAAATAGGGTTACTGCAATATCTGCATTGTTTTTAAAATGGCATGTAGACAAACAAATGGACACATCTTTTTTTAGCCCACACGTAATCCACAAGTAAAACGTACACAGTTTCACAGAAATGCTCAGATAAATGTAAATGTTTGAAATTGGCAGATTTATGGCAGTTTTAAGATGAACACTTTAACCCTGTTACTGTATTTGGCACATAGGCACTTACTATAGTAATTTCTTTATTTACGTATCACAGCCTTGCAGTCCACCTTTTTTTGATATTTTGTACCAGTTTACATATTTTGAGAAAGGCATGGTCTTCAAGCTACCGAAGATGGCAAAACATTTAATTATAATAATAATTGATTGGGCTTACATAGCACTTTTCTAGACACACAAAGCTCTTTACAGTTTAAGGGGAAACTCACCATCCTAACCTACATACTTGTAATTTTATTTATTTTATTGGCCCATCCACCTCCCTCTTCGGAGGACAAAATTAACTGCTTTACATTAGTTTTTTTATTTTAGTTTTTACAGATATTTTGTTAAATATACATTATTCATACACTTTACATACATGGTCCTGATAGGAATAAAGTTTGATAAACACATTACACCTACAATGGTACTCATCATGACGTACCCTTGCAACAAGTGCCATTGGATCTTTAGCGACCACAGAGTTAGGGACACCCGTTTAAAGTCCCATCTTCAATTTTATTGAGGAACATTCCATTGCTAGTTAGTAATTCAACATTATTAAAATGAAATGCATGTTGTAAAAGTGTATGGTATAAATTACAATGATCTGTCTTTGAACTTACTGCCATTTCAGCAGCATATTTCTCTTTGGCTTTAGTTTGTCTGTCTTTCACCTGGTGCCATTCAGACGTCTTTTGTGGCCACATCTTGAAACGGAACACCATTGAATGGGAGACTTTTATACTCCCAACTGAGTTTTTTTCCCCCTGCCAAAGGCTGTGCATCTGTTGAAGGTCAAGAATATGATATATTGCTATAAGAATGAAACTAACAACGTTGCTCTATCAAATGGAATAACTCCTCTGTGCATGGAATGGAATCCTTAGTGCTAGCTAGCTAAGCTCATTTTAGATGAGAGTAGCAAATGTTGCCGATTCTTGTTCCCGAATGTATTTAGTTATTATTTGGTCCTCAAACTTGAACTCGAGATTTTCTATTTCGAAAATGAGTCGTTTCCAGCGAACCAGAATACGCGTCATCACTCTCCCTCATCTGATTGGTCGGGTTTGAGTAGGCGGGCCTTCTGACTTTGTGGCTGTGGTAACTATAATATTATTTCGAATATAATGAACAGGATTGATCAAAATGGCTTCGGTTTTCACTAGTTACCACAGCCACATATGGTAAAAATTCATGAAAACAAAAATTAGCTTTTTGGTCTTAATTTAAGGTTAGGGTTAGGCATAATGTAAGCAGTGTGGTTGAGGTTAGGGTTAAGGTTAGGTTTAAAATAAAATGTTAATAAGATAAATAGTAGAAATAGGCGGGGTTTCTGAGTGTGGCTGTGGTAACTAGCTTCTTGTTGAGATGTGTGTGTTGAGTAAGGATGCATATGTGGGAGACCCGTTTGAGGTGTAAAAAATGGTGAAGTAGGCCTGTGCGCTGGGAAAAGTGGAGTCTGTCAGAGTGACCAGGAGTGGTCTTATTTTGACTAACTGTATTTATGAAGTACAGAAGACGCTTGCAGTGGGCCTCAAATGAATCCGGACAACATACATTTTGTGCTTTAACCTTCGGAGTAGACCAGCCCCCAAAGGAGTCATCTCAGCGATGACGACAGATGTTCAGGCTGAATAGAATTCCTGGTGTGGTTGGTGCCCAGCATCTGACCTGCTGGGTGAATAGAGAAAAATTATAAAGTCTGTCGGTCCTGTTGTTTTTTGATAAAGAGCACCTACACCTACACATGTGAAGCTTGGTTATGTAAGATGCGCTGTAAGAGCTTTCGTGCCCAAACCACTGCAGTCTAAGAATTGTAAAGGATTTGGCCATGTTTCAACGGTGTGTAGAAGGACGACGGTGTTGCAATTGTGGTAAGGGTGAACGAGATTGAGGTGGCAAAAGTTAGAGCAATCAATCGAATCTCCTATGCGAAGGCGATTAAAATAATTGAGAACAACTGATGCTAGTGGAGATATGGTAGTGGATGCCCCACAGCACATAGTAAATGTTTGCTGCCAGTCAAAAGATACTGTGTTAAAAAGGTTGATTTTGTGGCTTCATTGCCAGTTATAAACCGTACCCTAAAGTCTCAGAGAAGTCTAAGAAACTGGACATTATTGTGGCTGCTGCAGAAAAGTTTTTTTGGCTTAAGGATTTCACATCTTTATTATAATTTTTTATGTTTAGTAGTTTGTTACGCTTTTGGGGAATCCTGTTTCCATCCCGCACAGTAGGTGGCGGGATGCACAATAAATTGTGCGATCACTAATTTACCATAGAAGAAGAATACATTTTTATGTTTGTGTGAGAGTTGAAGATGGCCGCCGCTAACATGGCGAAAGACGGTTTTCAAACCCAGTTCGCCTCTGTTATGGAGAAGGTGCTGAAGACAGCAGTCATTGAGACAACGACACTTTTCGAAACAACTATTGAGGAACTGCGAGCTGAAATATCCAGAATAAAAGAAGAGAACGAGGACCTCAAATCGAGTCTTCGATCCCCTGAAAATGCGAAGAAATCGACTGGTGAAAGTGAAAGCCAAACCGCGGAGACTGGTTCTAGTCAAACAACCTCACATATCGGCAAACGTGACATTGGCGTTCAATGTGGTGAGTAGAAAACGGTTTTATTCGTTCCACCAAACAGTTTTCGTTTTGAGTTTAAAATGAGTTTCTATTGTACAAATTCAGGTAGGTCCCTCCCGTTTCGTTTGCTCCCTTTTAAGAAACGTTTTGCAACAGAATCGGTGGAATGAATACACCCCTGGACAAGCTAGCTAAGCTACGTTAAAGTGATCACACATTCTGATAGCTAGCTATTTAGCTGAACATATGAAGACTCACAGTTTGTATAGACTACAATATTAAACATAACATGTTTGAGAGGTGTAGCCTATATTATGAATTCAAATTACTGATAACCTTAATAATGCTAAGCACGTTGCAACACGGGATGTTGTTCTGTCATGTCATCAGCTGGTTTGTAATCTTAAACTCTAAATTTCTAGGTTGCCTTATCTCCTAACCACTGTCTCTGCTAATTTGGTATTTCCAGTTCTGACAGTGCAAGCTTTGCGGGCTGGGAGCAGCACCTGCGCTCAGAGGACCAGGGGACAGGGCTGCACCATGGGGCCTATGATGAGGAGGGCAACCCACAGATGGCCTTTTGTACTGATCAAACAGGAGGTGGACTGGGTAAGACTGGGCTTCTAGCCTGAGTCCCAGATCTGTGTGTGCCGGTCTTGCCAATTAACCTACCTCTATACTCAACCTGTTGTTGTTTCGACCCCAGAGAAAAGAAAAACCTTCAACCCCAGAGAAAATAAAAACCTTCACACTGCGCTCTCCCTAGGATCACTTGTGTATTTAAGCATACATATTGACCTCACAGCCATCGTCTGAGTTTTTGTTGACCCTATTAAACTGTCCATCCACTTCTTTTATACTCAAACTGCTTGTTGTTGCCATTGTGTCCATCCCCAGGAGGCAGACTATTCTGATGACTACTCCCCTGGGTACATACTGCTGAAGCAGGAGGGGGAGGAGCCCCCGACACTGGTCCGCAGGACAACCTCTCAGAGAGTTACCAGGCAGAGGTAGGAACTAGGGAGACCTGCTTCTGAATCACACGTTATTACAATGTATTAAAGAGTATTGGGAAGAGAAACAAACTCTAATATCTCTAATCTCTCCACTGTTATTCTCTGTCTTTTGTTCTTTCTCTGTCTCTCTCCACGTCTCCCTCTTTCCACTATCCCCTCCACCTTTCTCCGTCCTGTCAATCTCCCTCTCTCTGTAGCCCTGGTCCCTCCTGGAGCCGTCAGGGCCCTGGTCAACCCGTTACACCCAGGAAAGGCCTCCCACCACCCAGACTACCGCAGGAGCCGCAGCCCGGCCCTCCTCCAGGGAGATCCGGAGGCCCCCCCAGGCTCTCAGCCCATCCCAGCCCAGGACCAGAGGGGTTACCAGGGCAGTGCGGGGCAGGACCAAGCCCCTGGAGCAGAACAGCAGTCACTGGTAATACCAGTGGCAGAGTCTCCATCAACATTACACCTGACAGCATCTCTTCCAATTACCAGGCACTATCCAGTCTACATCAACTGTCCTGTCGACTGTAATGGTCCAGTCCACGGTAACTACTCTGTCAAAAGAAACTGTCCAACGACCACAGCGGTCCAGTCTACCGTAACGGCGACAGCAGCAGCGTCAGAGCGCCCGCCACCTGTCCTCTTGGGTTACCCAGTACCCCTTTTCAGGATACACAGCCCAGCCTCGTACCCCCTCGTCACCCGACTCCTCGAGCACCACCATCACAGTCTCACACAGACGTACTACCTGTAGCTCGTCCAATAGTAGTGCCCTCAACACAACCAGCTAGGCCTACAGCCGTTCCGATGGACCACCGGCCGCACCACCAAACACAACCGCAACCGCCTACAGTTTTGGAGCAGTCGGGTGTTGCCACGGCAACTCTGCCAACACCGGTCCAGTCCGCTCCGTTGCTGACTTTGTCTGAAGAACTTGGCCGGCCCCCTGAGAAGCAGAGCGTCGTTGGTCACTGAGCATATGCAACGCTCCTCCACCGTGCCACCTCCGGGTCACCTGCTGTCCCAGAGACATCTGATGAAGCCTCTGTACAGCCGTCAGCCCCTGCTGTAACCACACCCTCACCCTCTGGCCCCTGTCAAATGTCTAAGACACAGTTTATAGCTCAGTTGTCAGTAGTACCCCAAGACGCACCCCGCCAGGAGGGTGGAGGAAGACTCGAGGAGGGGAGAGGCTTTTCCCCCCTCCCTGCCATGTCTACGGAAGCTGTGATAACCAGGTCTGTCGCTACGGAGACGACCCCCGCCGGCGAGAAAAAGGAGGGAGAGATTGTTGTCCAGTTAGGGCGCCGGCAGAAAGTCAAGTCGACGTGAAGCGATCCTCTCCGGTCTCCGCCGCCCGCTTGGAGGTTTCCGCCACAGGACAGCACGCCATCTCCCGTGGTTGCTAAGAAACCCAGAGGAGATAGAACCGCCCCTCTAGACCACGACTACTCAAAGGTGATGCAGAACGAGGAGAAAAGTCCAGTGAATCACACCTTGACCAGGATGTAGTAGAGGACACCGCTAACGGTGTGACGGCCCGACGACAGCAGTCTACTGGACAAGGAAGTAGTAACCAAGTCATCAGTGAGGAAGAGGGAGGAGCTAACACTGATGTGACCTCCCCGACTAGACAGTCACCTATTGGTGGAGGAGGAGGCGTGTCCAAATCCAAGAAGAGAAACATGACCTGGGTGCAGGCTCAGAGAGGTTTGGCCCTAGCCCAGGCTAAGAGGAGTAGGTCAAAGGTCACCAAGGCATCACAGCGAGGTCAGAGATCAGAGCTTAGAGGTCTGGTCACACAGACACCGTTCTGCCTTCCACCGCACAGCGCCCGGTCGTACAGCCCCAGCCCTCATGCTGCGTCTACCTCCAGCCTCAGCCCACGCCGCACCAGCCCACGTTGACCAGCCCTCACGGTTCCCCACACCAGGCTACGGGGCGACCGTGAACCCTTTCTCCTGCCACCCCCTCCTCACCAGTTCAAGGTCACTTCCACCACCCCTCGTCGCGGAAGACCTCGTTCGCGGCCGTGGCGGCCCAAATTTGAAACTGTCTCCCTCCACCCTCAACCTATCCCCTTCATTGTCACCGTCAGCCCTCGCTCTGGATTCAAAAAAGTCCCCCAGTGCAGACGCTGACGTTCCAGCAGGCGAAGCGGTATCGCAAGTCACAACCGGACATGGTCGCCGCCAGGACCGTACCTGCTACAACAGTCTCCCCAGTCTCCACGGAAACGTTTTTGCCAAGAACCAGTGCGCAGACTGCGGTCGCGCTCTGAGCAGCGCCGCCGCTTAGAGAGCCATGCTTCCATCCACACGGGGAAGCGCCCTTTCGCCTGCTCCGCCTGCGGCAAGGACTTCCCAACCTCAAGGGGCCTCAACCGCCACGCCCGCGTCCACGGCGACCAGCGGGGCCACCAGTGTCCGAGTGCGGTGACAAGACCTTCGTCTACGCTCGGCCTGACCAAGCACGAGCAGATGGTCCACAGCGCGTGCGCCCATTCGTCTGCCCGATCTGTGACAAACGCTTCGTCATCCGGGCGACATGGAGACCCATCTCCGCGTTCATACTGGAGAGAAACCGTTTGCCTGTTCCCTCTGTGTGAAGCGGTTCAAGAGGCGTGTGGAGCTGAATGTTCACCTGAGGTGGCACAACGGGGAGAAGAGACACTGGTGCTCGTTACTCGCGGGAAGGGATTTCTGGATTACAAGTAATCTGAAGAGGCACAAACTGGTCCACACCGGAGAGAAACCCTACACCTGCTCTGAGTGTGGCAAGCACTTCAAACAGACTGGCCATCTGAAGAAACACCTGAAGACCGTACACAAAGACAGAAAGAGGACAGGGGACGAGTCTTAAATGGGACCCTATTCCCTATATAGTGCACTACTTTGGACTAGAAATATATAGCACTATATAGGGAATAGGGTGTCAGATGGTGATGAGGGAATAGTTCACTCTGTTTGCTGTGAATTCAAAACCCAGCTGTGTTAGTTTAATTGAAGCAGGGATGTATTGATTATCAGCGCTTTGGTTCTGTAAACATTTGAGGTCGCTATTGTTGTTTTGAAGAATCATGCCCCGAATGTAGCAAAATGTAAAAGAAAATAAATGTTGAATTGAGTTGGTTAGTTGTTTTTAAAACAAATTCTGGTTGTCATTTGTTATTCATTCTATTTATTAGGAAAATTAGAAGCCTAACAAGTTTAAATGTAGGTGTACTGCGTTCACGTCTCACATCATACTTTTTTATGTTCTGTGGGTTTTAAGTAGTTCCTTTAAAAATGTGTTTTTATTTTGTTTTATTTGTATGTAAAAAATCTGGGCTGGACTGGGAAGTTTTACTTGAACAACCCTCTAAGTCGTAAATTACAAGTGGGAAATAGATTTCTGTTTTGCCGAGTTGTTACGTTTCACCACTGACCTTATACCATTTCAACCAAAACATGACAACAAATCAATTTTTGACAATTACAAACATATCAATGTGGATAATGTAGCTAGTGGGGGGGCAGGACCCAGTTTGGGAAACTATAAGGCTACATTTTTATTCAACACATGGTTAGGGTTCCAACAGTTCATCTTTCCAATGTCCTTATTAATAAACAATAGCTCACAAAAAAATTGTTCTCAATGTCAAATAAAAATCGAGACATGGGGTTCCCAAACATTTTCACTTGGCGACCCCCTTCCAGGATTGGGGAACACCCGCTGATGTACCAGGTCTATTTCTGGGCACTAGCACTGTTCCTGACACTAACTGTTCACACCGCTCTTGTTGGTGGAGGAGAGTTTTGCAGGTTTAATGCTTATTTCCTGCAATTCTACAGATTTTGTCGTAAGGGGTGCAAAGGAAATTTTGCTGTTTTAAAGCAAATTTTCTTGCAATTCTATACATTTAGCCATGTCTGTGTATTCATGTGATATGAGTGACAAAACATTTTCTACAATATCTATGGGCTAAATAACCTATACTGAACAAGAAATGTAAATGCAACACTTAAAGTGTTGGTCCCATGTTTCATGAGCTGAAATAAAAGATACCAGAAATGTTCAATACGCAGCCTAAAAGCTTATTTTTTTCTCAAATGTTGTACACAAATTTGTTTATTATTATTATAAATTATATATATATATTAATATTGAATATATATATATATATATATATATATATATATATATATATATATATATACAGTGGGGAGAACAAGTATTTGATACACTGCCGATTTTGCAGGTTTTCCTACTTACAAAGCATGTAGAGGTCTGTAATTTTTATCATAGGTACACAAACTGTGAGAGACGGAATCTAAAACAAAAATCCAGAAAATCACATTGTATGATTTTTAAGTAATTAATTTGCATTTTATTGCATGACATAAGTATTTGATACATCAGAAAAGCAGAACTTACTATTTGGTACAGAAACCTTTGTTTGCAATTACAGAGATCATACGTTTCCTGTAGGTCTTGACCAGGTTTGCACACACTGCAGCAGGGATTTTGGCCCACTCCTCCATACAGACTTTCTCCAGATCCTTCAGGTTTCGGGGCTGTGGCTGGGCAATACGGACTTTCAGCTCCCTCCAAAGATCTTCTATTGGGTTCAGGTCTGGAGACTGGCTAGGCCACTCCAGGACCTTGAGATGTCTTATGGAGCCACTCCTTAGTTGCCCTGGCTGTGTGTTTCGGTCGTTGTCATGCTGGAAGACCCAGCCACGACCCATCTTCAATGCTCTTACTGGGGAAGGAGGTTGTTGGCCAAGATCTCGCGATACATGGCCCCATCCATCCTCCCTCAATACGGTGCAGTCGTCCTGTGTCCCCTATGCAGAAAAGCATCCCCAAAGAATGATGTTTCCACCTCCATGCTTCACGGTTGGGATGGTGTTCTTGGGGTTGTACTCTTCCTTCTTCTTTCTCCAAACACGGAGTGGAGTTTAGACCAAAAAACTATATTTGTGTCTCATCAGACCACATGACCTTCTCCCATTCCTCCTCTGGATCATCCAGATGGTCATTGGCAAACTTCAGACGGGCCTGGACATGCGCTGGCTTGAGCAGGGGGACCTTGCGTGCGCTGCAGGATTTTAATCCATGACGGCGTAGTGTGTTGTTACTAATGGTTTTCTTTGAGACTGTGGTCCCAGCTCTCTTCAGGTGATTGACCAGGTCCTGCCGTGTAGTTCTGGGCTGATCCCTCACCTTCCTCATGATCATTGATGCCCCACGAGGTGAGATCTTGCATGGAGCCCTAGACCGAGAGTGATTGACCGTCATCTTGAACTTCTTCCATTTTTCTAATAATGGCGCCAACAGTTGTTGCCTTCTCACCAAGCTGCTTGCCCATTGTCCTGTAGCCCATCCCAGCCTTGTGCAGGTCTACAATTTTATCCCTGATGTCCTTACACAGCTCTCTGGTCTTGGCCATTGTGGAGAGGTTGGAGTCTGTTAGGATTGAGTGTGTGGACAGGTCTTTTATACAGGTAATGAGTTCAAACAGGTGCAGTTAATACAGGTAATGAGGAGAAAAGGAGGGCTTCTGAAAGAAAAACTAACAGGTCTGTGAGAGCCGGAATTCTTACTGGTTGTTAGGTGATCAAATACTTATGGCATGCAATAAAATGCAAATTAATTACTTAAAAATCATACAATGTGATTTTCTGGATTTTTGTTTTAGATTCCGTCACTCACAGTTGAAGTGTACCTACGATAAAATTACAGACCTCTACATGCTTTGTAAGTAGGAAAACCTGCAAAATCGGTAGTGTATCAAATACTTGTTCTCCCCACTGTATATAAGTATATATATAACACACACACATCCCTGTTAGTGAGCATTTCTCCTTTGCCAAGTAAATCCATCCACCTGACAGGTGTGGCTATCAAGAAGCTGATTAAACAGCATGATCATTACACTGCGTACACCTTCTGTTGGGGACAATAAAAGGCCTCTAAAATGTGCCGTTTTGTCCACCACAATGCCACAGATGTCTCCAAGTTGAGGGAGTGTGCAATTGACATGCTGACTGCAGTGAATGTCCACTAGAGCTGTTGCCAGAGAATTGAATGTTAATTTCTCTACCATAAGCGAGGCGGTGATAAAGGTAACGTCCTCAACATAGGAATGACCAATATCAATATTCAGACTAGGTGTCACTGCAGAAGAATAAAAAGGAAGGTTCTAAGTAACATCATACCAACGTTTGCGGTATGTTGACCACAGCCCCCATATTGCACCTAGCAAACACCTCCGGCTTCTATTCACCTGCAAGTGGGTTGTCGGAGACCAGCCACCCGGACAGCTGTTTGGGGGGAAACTGAGGAGTATTTCTGTCTGTAATAAAGCCCTTTTGTGGGGAAAAACTAATTATGTTTGGCTGGGGCTTCGGCTCCCCAGTGGGTGGGCCTATGCCCTCCCAGAGCCAACCCATGGCTGTCGCCCCTGCCCAGTCATGTGAAATCTATAGATTAACAGATTTTCTTATATGAACTGCTGTAACTCAGTAAAATTGTTGCGTTTTATATTTTTTGTTCAGTATGAAAATAAATAAACATTAGCTGACATGGGCTAGTTGAGCTGGACATTTCGGACAAGTTATAAATAGCTCTAAGGTAGGCAATGACTAACTGACAAGAGGAATCTGATGATGCACAACCCAATTTAGAAATTGCAGCTTGTGCATTCTACTATTACAACTTTCAAGAGTACATTTACAGCTGGACTGAGTATACAGTGGGGAGAAGAAAGTATTTGATATTAACTGCCGATTTTCCGCAGGTTTTCCTACTTACAAAGCATGTAGAGGTCTGTAATTTTTACCATATGTACACTTCAACTGTGAGAGACGGAATCTAAAACAAAAATCCAGAAAATCACATTGTATGATTTTTTAAGTAATTAATTTGCATTTTATTGCATGACATAAAATGTATTTGATACATCAGAAAAGCAGAACTTAATATTTGGTACAGAAACCTTTGTTTGCAATTACAGAGATCATAACGTTTCCTGTAGATCTTGACCAGGTTTGCACACACTGCAGCAGGATTTTGCAGCCCACTCCTCCAACAGACCTTCTCCAGATCCTTCAGGTTTCGGGGGCTGTCGCTGGGAATACGGACTTTCAGCTCCCTCCAAGAATTTATATTGGGTTCAGGTCTGGAGACTGGCTAGGCCACTCAGGACCTTGAGATGCTTCTTACGGAGCCACTCCTTAGTTGCCCTAGCTGTGTGTTTCGGGTCGTTGTCATGCTTGAAGACCCAGCCTGACCCATCTTCAATGTCTCTTACTGAGGGAAGGAGGTTGTTGGGCCAAGATCTCGCCATACCTTGGCCCCATCCAATCCTCCCCTCAATACGGTGCAGTCGTCTGTCCCCTTTGCAGAAAAGCATCCCCAAAGAATGATGTTTCCCACCTCCATGCTTCACGCAGTTGGGATGGTGTTCTTGGGGTTGTACTCATCCTTCTTCTTCCTCCAAACACGGCGAGTGGAGTTTAGACCAAAAAGCTATATTTTTGTCTCATCAGACCACATGACCTTCTCCCCATTCCTCCTCTGGATCATCCAGATGAATCATTCAAAACTTCAGACGGGCCTGGACATGCGCTGGCTTGAGCAGGGGACCTGCGTGCAGCTGCAGGATTTTAATCCATGACGGCGCAGTAATTAGTGTTACTAATGGTTTTCTTGAGACTGTGGTCCCAGCTCTCTTCAGGTCATTGACCAGGTCCGCCGTGTAGTTCTGGGCTGATCCCTCTGCTTCCTCATGATCATTGATGCCCCACGAGGTGAGATCTTGCATGGAGCCCCAGACCGAGGGTGATTGGACCGTCATCTTGAACTTCTTCCATTTTCTAATAATTGCGCCAACAGTTGTTGCCTTCTCACCAAGCTGCTTGCCTTTTGTCCTGCCAGCCCATCCCAGCCTTGTGCAGGTCTACAATGTATATCCCGATGTCCTTACACAGCTCTCTGGTCTTGGCCATTGTGCAGAGGTTGGAGTCTGTTTGATTGAGTGTGTGGACAGGTGTCTTTTATACACAGGTCAACCAGTTCAGACAGGTGCAGTTAATACAGGTAATGAGTGGAGAAAAGGAGGGCTATCTTAAAGAAAAACTAACAGGTCTGTGAGAGCCGGAATTCTTACTGGTTGGTAGGTGATCAAATACTTATGTCATGCAATAAAATGCAAATAAATTACTTAAAAATCATACAATGTGATTTTCTGGATTTTTTTTTAGATTCCGTCTCTCACAGTTTAAGTGTACCATATGATAAAAAATTACAGACCTCTACATGCTTTGTAAGTAGGAAAACCTGCAAAATCGGTAGTGTATCAAATACTTGTTCTCCCCACTGTATATACAGTGAGCTCCATAATTCATTGGACAGTGACCATTGTTTTGTTATTTTGGTTCTGTACTCTGAAGCACTTTGAGTTTGAAAGGATACAATGACAATGAGCGTGAAGTGCAGACTGTCAGCTTTAATTTGAGGGTATTTCATACATATCGGATGAATCGTTTAGAAATGACAGCACCTTTTGTACATGGTCCCCCATTTTAAGGTACTACAAGTATTTGTTAAATTGGCTTCACAGATGTGTGTCGTTAGGCAGGTGTATTCATTTGTGTCGTTAGGGTGAATGCAGGAGAGCTGTTGATGAATAGTAATGATTCTAGACGTTGCTATTGCCTTTGGAGGTTGTTATTGGGGTGTGACAACATGAGGAAGACAGCAGTGTCGATGCAAATGAAGTTGGCCGTCATAAGGCTCAGAAATGAAAAATCAATCATTCAGGAACATTGCAAAACCTGGCCATGCCCAAGTCAACAGTTTTGTTCATCATTAACAAGAAAAAAAAACAACCGGTGAACTCAATTATGTCAAAGACCCTGGTAGACAGAGGAAGACCACTGTAGTGGATGACCTGGGAGAATACTCTCTATGGTGAAGAAAAAAACCCTGATAACAGCCCAACAGATCAAAAACACTCTCCTGGATGCAGGTGTAAGATGTGTCAAAGTCTACCATACGCAGAAGACTACACCAGCAGGACTACAGAGGGTAGCACTACAAGATGCAAACCACTGATAAGCCTGAAGAACAGAAAGGCAAGATTACAGTTTGCTAAAAAAGCACCTAAAAGAACCCCAAGAGTTCTGGAAAAAAATATTGTGGACAGATGAGACAAAGATTAACATGTACCAGAGTGATGGAAAGACAAAAGTGTGGAGAAAAAAGAAAATGCCCATGATCCAAAGCATACCACCTCATCCATGAAACATGGTGGAGGGGTGTTATGGCTTGGGCCTGTATGACTGCCAGTGGAACAGGCTCACTTGTCTTCATCGATGATGTGACTGCAGACAGAAGTAGAACAATGAATTCTGAAGTCTACAGAAATATTTTTATCTGCTCAGATAAAACCAAATGCCTCCAAACTCATTGGACGTGGCACTTAATCACGCAACAAGACAATGACCCTAAACATACTGCTAGAGCAACAAAGGGGTTTTTGATGGCCAAAAAGTGGAAAAACCTTGACTGGCCGAGTCAATCACCAGATCTGAATCCAATTGAACATGCATTTTACATGCTGAAGAGGAGACTTAAGGCAATAAGTCCCCGAAACAAGCAGGAACTGAAGATGGCTGCAGTACAGGCCTGGCAGAGCATCACCAGGGAAGATACCCAGCGTCTGGTGATGGCGATGCATCGCAGACTTCAAGCAGTCATTGCATGCAAAGGATATGCGACCAAATATTAACAATGATTACTTTATTCTACATTATGTTAAACTGTCCAATGATTTTGATGCCCGAAAATGGGGGGACCATGTACAAAAGCTTCTATAATTAGTGAAACGGTTCATCCGATATGTGTATGAAAAATACCTCAAATTAAAGCTGACAGTCTGCACTTCACCCTCATTGTCATTGTATCCTTTCAAACTCAAAGTGCTAGAGTACAGAACCAAAATAACAAAAGAATGGTCACTGTCCAGTGAATTATGGAGCTCACTGTATACTTTTTTTTGTGGGGGACCCCACGCCCCACAGTTTGGAAACCACTGTTCTAGACCACCGCTCAGGCCTGGAAATCCGGCCTGTGTTTGTGCTGGTGTGACTTCAGATGGACCAGTCTTTGAAGTTGAGTCGCACACACAGCACAGCAGTAACGGTCTCTCCCCAGTGTGGATGCGCAGGTGTACCTTCAAAATGTCCACCCGCGTGAAGCTCTTGTCACACATAGTGAAGCGGTGGGGTTTCTCCCTGCGTGTGAATGCGCTGATGCAGCTTGAGGTTCCAGAGCCGACTGAACTTGTTCCCACAGATGGGCAGCAGTAGGGCTTGTCTGTCGTCTGGCTGCACTTGTGCCTCTTCAGGTCGGAGAAGGAGGTGAAGCCCTTGCAGCAGTGGCTGCAGAGGTGGACCTCGGCCTGGTGGACTCGCTGGTGGACCTTGAGGTTGCAGGCCTGGGTGAAGGTTTTACCACACTGGGTGCAGGGCAGTACGGAGGCCCAGACCCAGACCCTGTACTCGACCTCTCTCTGTTTTGTGTGTTTGCTTGTGGGCCTTGGAGGAGCCAGAGTCTGGGAAGGTCATGGTGCACTGATTGCAGGCGTGACATCTCCCCCCTCCTCCCACTCTTCCTGTTACCTTGTCTTGTGAACGATCTCTGAGGTTTAGAGAGTGTCCAAAGTCATCAGCGGCACCATACAGGCTCTCTGTGTTGTTGTGGGCTGAGCTTCCAGAGTGGATGGAGGTTAGACCCTGTGGCCGGCTCTGTTACCCAAGTCCGGCACACCATGTTCGGGGTGCAAGACACTGGAGTCCTGCAGGTACCCCTCCTCGTTGATCAACAGGCAGTTCAGGTCTCGCAGCCTCCTGGTGGGGGGACCTCGTTAGCGACCCCATCCGCTCCCTCATGCTCTGATGGGGGGGCCAGTCATGTGGGAGCCGATGGTGATGGTCTCCCCCTCAGACCCCCCCCAGGTTCACCCTGGTAGTGACCCACAGCTCCGTGAGCTCAGCGCCCCCAGACGAGACGAGGAACCAGGAAGACTATCCAGCCCTTCCAAGTCTAGACGATGGCCTCCACCACCACCATCACTGCCGTAACCAGACTTCTCAAAGCCGCCCCCCAGTTCCTCCATGCTGTAACGAGGGCGGTAGAGAGGGTCAGTGGGGTCCCCCTGGGTCTCCCTCTGGGCCCGGTGGTTCAGGCCCCTGGTCTAGACCGGATCCCCAGTCATCCTCACTTTGCAGCTCCTGCTCACTGAAACTCTTACTGGGCCCAGAGACGTCCGAACTGCTGGCCTCTGAAGAACATGAGGCATTAATGTTTAAGGCAGGGTGTCAAACTCATTCCATAGAGGGCCTAGTGTCTGCTGGTTTTTGTTTTTTCCTTTTCAATTAAGACCTAGACAACTAGGTGAGGGGAGATCCTTACTAATTATTGACATTAATTCATCAATCAAGGATACAAGGAAGGAGCGAAACCCACAGACACTAGACACTCTGAGGAACAAGTCTGCACACATGATTTAAGGCATTGAAAATAGTAGAAACTGTAACTGTAAAGCTAAATGTGTACTTACAGTTTCCAGATGACTTGCCATGTGTAATAATGAATACATTTGAAATCACACAGCATACTATAAGTTACTCTTCTTATCATCATAAAGGTAGGCTATTGTCGGTGTTATGTTTGTTGTAAACTCCTCAACTCACCATCCAGGCAGAACTCCCAGTCTCTCCTGTAGCTCAGTGTTGTGGAGAGCCTCCTCTTTCAGCAGGCTATCCAGCTTCTGACCTCCGACCTCCGTGGACTGCCAGAGCAAATTAATGAGTCGATTCTGACTAAATGACTGGATAAACTGACAGTGAATGAATAGAGCGACATGACTGTCCCTATTCTTCCTGACAGACAATCAGTTCTAATCTGTTCTGTACAATATAGTTATATCTGAAGGTTCTGTAATACTGGTGTTTAGTCAGGCTCCTACCTCAGAGGTTCTCCTAGTGCTGGTGGCCTCTGCCTCCTCCAGATCATGTGAGGTTGTTTCCCGGCCACGCCCCACAGCTGCTCCACTCCTCCCCTGGTACCTTCTCCTGCTTCAGGCCACACCCCCTCTCTGCACCTGGCCACAGGTAAACAAAGAGAACATTATATTTGGAGTAAAAGGAAAGGGCTAAAGTAACATTGTGGATGATGGAGTCTCGACTCAGATGAAGGAAAGAAAACATCTTAATAAGATGCCACCATGACTTCAACTCTTTTCTTAAACCACTACTGTCTGATCAGTGATCACCAGTATGAAAGGTACACATTACAGCAGCCGCACTTCAGAGTGATTCCTCCATGTATACAGTACCAGTCAAAAGTTTGGACACGCCTACTCATTCAAGGTTTTTTCTTCATTTTTACTATTTTCTACATTGTAGGATAATAGTGAAAACATCAAAACTATAAAATAACATGGTAACCAAAGAAAGTGTTAAACAAATCAAAATATATTTTATATTTTTCAAAGTAGCCACCCTTTGCCTTGATGACAGCTTTGCACACTCTTGGGATTCTCTCAACCAGCTTCATTAGGAATGCTTTTCCAACAGTCTTGAAGGAGTTCCCACATATGATGAGCACTTGTTGGCCAACTTATCCCAAAACCATCTCAACTGGGTTGAGGTCGGGTGATTGTGGAGGCCAGGTCATCTGATGCAGCACTCCATCACTCTCCTTCTTGGTCAAAATAGCCCTTACACAGCCTGGAGGTGTGTTCTGGGTCATTGTCCTGTTGAAAAACAAATGATAGTTCCACTAAGCGCAAACCAGATGGGATGGCATATCGCTGCAGAATGCTGTGGTAGCATGCTGGTTAAGTGTGCCTTGAATTCTAGATAAATCCACTGACAGTGTCACCAGCAAAGCAACCCCCACACCATCACACCTCCTCCTCATGCTTCACGGTGGGAGATCATCCGTTCACCTACTCTGCATCTCATAAAGACACGGCGGTTGGACCCAAAAATCTGAAATTTGGACTCATCAGACTAAAGGACAGATTTCTACTGTCTAATGTCCATTGCTGTGTTTCTTGGCCCAAGCAAGCTCTTCTTATTATGGTGTCCTTTAGTAGTGGTTTCTTTTCAGCAATTCGACCATGAAGGCTTGATTCACACAGTCTCTTCTGAACAGTTGATGTTGAGATGTCTGTTACTTGAACTCTGTGAAGCATTTATTTGGGCTGCAATCTGAGGTGCAGTTAACTCTAATGAACTTATCTTCTGCAGCAGAGGAAACTCTGGGTCTTACTTTCCTGTGGCGGTCCTCATGAGAGCCAGTTTCATCATAGCTCTTGATGGTTTTTGCGACTGCACTTGAAGAAACTTTCAAAGTTCTTGAAATGTTCCGATTGACTGACCTTCAAGTCTTAAAGTAATGATGGACCGTCGTTTCTCTTTGCTTATTTGAGCTGTTCTCTCCATAATATTCTCTCTCCATAATATGGACTTGGTCATTTACCAAATAGGGCATATCTTCTGTATACACCCCTACCTTGTCACAACACAACTGATTGGCTCAAACGCATTAAGGAAAGAAATTCCACAAATTAACAAGGCACACCTGTTAATTGAAATGCATTCCAGGTGACTACCTCATGAAACTGGTTGAGAGAATGCCAAGTGTGCAAAGCTGTCATCAAGGCAAAGGGTGGCTGCTTTGAAGAATCTCAAATATAAAAATATATTTTCATTTGTTTAACACTTGTTTGGTTACTACATGATTCCATAAGTGTTATTTCATAGTTTTGATGTCTTCACTATTATTCTACAATGTAGAAAATAGTACAAATGAAGAAAAACCCTGGAATGAGTAGGTGTGAAACTTTTGACTGGTAGTGTACAGTTGAAGTCAGACATTTACATACACTTAGGTTGGAGTCATTAAAACAAGTTTTTCAACCACTCCACAAATGTCTTGTTAATAAACTATAGTTTTGGCAAGTCGGTTAGGACATTTACTTTTTGCATGACACAAGTAATTTTTCCAACAACTATTTACAGACAGATTATTTCACTTATAATTCACTGTATCACAATTCCAGTGGGTCAGAAGTTTACATACACTAAGTTGACTGTGTCTTTAAACAGCCCGGAAAATTCCAGAAAATGATGTAATGGCTTTAGAAGCTTCTGATAGGCTAATTGACATAATTTAAGTCAATTGGAGGTGTACCTGTGGATGTATTTCAAGGCCTACCTTCAAACTCAGTGCCTCTTTGCTTGACATCATGGGAAAAATCAAAAGAAATCAGCCCAAAAATTGTTGACCTACACAAGTCTGGTTCATCCTTGGGAGCAATTTCCAAATGCCTGAAGGTACCACATTCATCTGTATAAACAATAGTACGCAAGTATAAACACCATGGGACCACGCAGCCGTCATACCACTCAGGAAGGAGACGCGTTCTGTCTCCTAGAGATGAACGTACTTTGGTGCAAAGTGCAAATCAATCCCAGAACAACAGCAAAGGACCTTGTGAAGATGCTGGAGGAAACAGGTACAAATGTATCTATATCCACAGTAAAAACGAGTCCTATATCGACATAACCTAAAAGGCCGCTCAGCAAGGAAGAAGCCACTGCTCCAAAACCGCCATAAAAAGCCATACTACGGTTTGCAACTGCACATAGGGACAAAGATCGTGACTTTTTGGAGAAATGTCCTCTGGTCTGATGAAACAAAAATAAAACTGTTTGGCCATAATGACCATCGTTATGTTTGGAGGAAAAAGGGGGACGCTTGCAAGCTGAAGAACACCATCCCAACCATGAAGCACGGGGGTGGCAGCATCATGGTGGTCCTCTGCTCAGCTGGTAGAGCACGGCGCTTGTAACACCAAAGTAGTGGGTTCGATCCCCGGGACCACCCATACACAAAAATTATGTATGCACGCATTACTGTAAGTCGCTTTTGGATAAAAGCGTCTGCTAAATGGCATATTATAATTATTATTATTATTATTATTATTATTATTTTATCATGCTGTGGGGGTGCTTTACTGCAGGAGGGACTGGTGCACTTCACAAAATAGATGGCGTCATGAGGAAGGAAAATTATTGAAGCAACATCTCAAGACATCAGTCAGGAAGTAAAGCTTGGTCGCAAATGGGTCTTCCAAATGGACAATGACCCCAAGCATACTCTCCAAAGTTGTGGCAAAATGGTTTAAGGACAACAAAGTCAAGGTATTGAGTGGCCATCACAAAGCCCTGACCTCAAACCTATAGAACATTTGTTGGCATAACTGAAAAAGCGTGTGCGATCAAAGAGGTCTACAAACCTGACTCAGCTACACCAGCTCTGTCAAGAGGAATGGGCCAAAATTCACCCAACTTATTGTGGGAAGCTTGTGGAAGGCTACCCGAAACGTTTGACCCAAGTTAAACAATTTAAAGGCAATGCTACCAAATACTAATTGACTGTATGTAAACTTCTGACCCACTGGGAATGTGATGAAAGAAATAAAAGCTGAAATAAATAATTCTCTCTACTATTATTCTGACATTTCACATTCTTAAAATAAAGTGGTGATCCTAACTGACCTAAGACAGGGAATTTTTACTAGGATTAAATGTCAGGAATTGTAAAAACGGAGTTGAAATGTATTTGGCTAAGGTGTATGTAAACTTCCGACTTCAACTGTATATATATATATTTGTCTTTAGATGTCTCTCTCCTCACCAGTCTGTGAAGTTCCAGAGCTTCTCTCTTCACCTTCCTCGCCAGCGCTCCCAAAGTCCGCACACTTCCCCCTCTGGCCTCCCTCTCTGTCCCTCTCCCGGAGTCTGTTCTCTGACCACTGCAGCCGCTTCTTCAGCGACTCGATCTGCTCCCGGCTCCGGGACACCTCCTCCAGGAAACTGTCCTCCACCAGCCTGGTGATCTCGTACATGGCTGACTTAAGGACCGTCTCCATGACTCCGGAGAGCTGAGACTGGAAAGTTATGATGGTTGCGGACATCATGGCAAACTGTCTACGAGTAGCTAGTTAAGAGATCGTAACGTTTAGCTACTTTTGTTCAGGTGGGTCAGTGTTACGATCCAGTCTATCAAAAGGATAGAAAGCTAGCTAGCTAACGTTAGCAGCAAAGATACTGGTAACTAAACCACTTTTGTCTGTGTTAGCAGGCTAGATACTGACAGTACTTCTGTTGGAAGTTGTGGTCTCTACCTAATGCATTTTTTATCATTTCGCGATATAAGATATAGCATTTACTGTATATGAGAGTATTCGAATAAATATAAATACCAGAGGTATTGAGAGAAAGCAAGGCTATGGTAGTTGGCTCGGTGAGAGAAAGCAAGGCTATGGTAGTTGGCTCCGTACTTACTTTGCAAGCAAGTCAACACAAAAACTGTCCACAAAAACAATGGAACTTCCGGAAACAAACCAACGGGTCGAGTAGTGGGACAATCTACATCGAACGTTCCCTTACTGGAGCAAAAGACGACATTTATTGCTTACAAATTTACAGGAAATGTACACGGAAGCAATTTATCCCGCACACCACTCAGTACATCACACAAAGCACTGTACTCCTAATCCATAAAGGAAGAAGAAGTCATGTCACCAACATAGGCCAATTCTGATCAATCCTGTACATTATTTTGGAAATAATAATCGATTGTAGATTCATATGAAAGTGTGGGTTGAAGATGGCTGTTGCCAACATATCAAAATATATTTTTCACACCCGGGGCTTTTTTAGGGATTGAAGACATTTGGGGCATAGCCCAAAGCCAGTAAGGGGGTCCGGGTGCATCCTCCACCTGCAAAAAAAAAAAAGTAATATCACCTTCCCACCTGCCACAGCAGACACTGCCAGTATTCGAATACAGTTAGTACTGTGGGTCTCTCTAATCTGGAACACTCTCTACTCTGTAACAAAAGTTTGGGGTCACTAAGAAATGTCCTTGTTTTCGAAAGAAAAGCAATTATTTTGTCCATTAAAATAACATAAAATTGATCAGAAATACAGTGTAGACATTGTTAATGTTGTAAATGGCTATTGTAGCTGGAAACGGCTGATTTTTAATGGAATATCTACATAGGCGTACAGAGTGGCCCGTTATCAGCAACCATCAGTCCTGTGTTCCAATGGCACGTTGTGTTTGCTATTCCAAGCTAATCATTTTAAAAGGCTAATTGATCATTAGAAAACCCTTTACAATTATGTTAGCACAGCTGAAAACTGTTGTGCTGATTAAAGGACAAATACAATAGAGTGTCTAGTGTGGTAAAGACGCATCACAGGTGCTCAACTAAATAGTACCCACAAAACACCAGTCACAACGTCAACAGTGAAGAGGCCACTCCGGGATGCTGACCTTCTATGCAGAGTTGCAAAGAAAAAGCCATATCTCAGACTGGCCAATAAAAATAAAAGATTAAGATGGGCAAAAGAACACAGACACTGGACAGAGGAAGATTGGAAAAAAGTGTTATGGACAGATGAATCGAAGTTTGAGGTTTTCGGATCACAAAGAGGAACATTTGTGAGACGCAGACCAAATGAAAAGATGCTGGCGGAGTGCTTGATGCCATCTGTCAAGCATGGTGGATGCAATGTGATGGTCTGGGGTGCTTTGGTGGTGGTAAAGTGGGAGATTTGTACAGGGTAAAAGGGATCTTGAAGAAGGAAGGCTATCCCTCCATTTTGCAACGCCATGCCATACCCTGTGGACGGCGCTTGATTGGAGCCAAATTCCTCCTACAACAGGACAATGACCCAAAGCACAGCTCCAAACTATGCAAGAACTATTTAGGGTAGAAACAGTCAGCTGATATTCTGTCTATAATGGAGTGGCCAGCACAGTCACCGGATCTCAACCCTATTGAGCTGTTGTGGGAGCAGCTTGACCATATGGTACGTAAGAAGTGCCCATCAAGCCAATCCAACTTGTGGGAGGTGCTTCAGGAAGCATGGGGTGAAATCTCTTCAGATTACCTCAACAAATTGACAACTAGAATGCCAAAAGTCTGCAAGGCTATAATTGCTGCAAATGGAGGATTCTTTGGCGAAACTGATTAAAGGATCCCACAGTACCCAAACACACACTCTCTCTCTCACTCTCACACTCACTCACTCACTCACTCACTCACTCACTCACTCACTCACTCACTCACTCACTCAGAGACACCACAGTAAGCTTTGAGTGATACAGTCTACTGTGCTCACCCCTCCTCTACCTCTCTCCATCCCCTTCTCTGTGTCAGCTGTTGCTGTCTCTCTTGTCTACCCTCTTCTGTTGATCTTAGTATTATATGTTGCTGTCTCTCTTGTCTACCCTCTTCTGTTGATTTTAGCATAATCTGTTGCTGTCTCTTAGTATAATCTGTTGCTGTCTCTTAGTATAATCTGTTGCTGTCTCTTAGTATTATCTGTTGCTGTCTCTCTTGTCAGCCCTCTTCTGTTGCTCTTAGTATTATCTGTTGCTGTCTCTTAGTAGTATCTGTTGCTGTCTCTTAGTATTATCTGTTGCTGTCTCTTAGTATTATCTGTTGCTGTCTCTCTTGTCTACCCTCTTCGGTTGCTGTCTTAGTATTATCTGTTGCTGTCTCTTTTTGTGTACCCTCTTCTGTTGCTGTCTTAGTATTATCTGTTGCTGTCTCTCTTGTCTACCCTCTTCTGTTGCTCTTAGTATTATCTGTTGCTGTCTCTTAGTATTATCTGTTGCTGTCTCTCTTGTCAGCCCTCTTCTGTTGCTCTTAGTAGTATCTGTTGCTGTCTCTTAGAATTATCTGTTGCTGTCTCTCTTGTCTACCCTCTTCTGTTGCTGTCTTTATTTTATTTATTTATTTATTTATTTTTTTTTGGGGGGTAGATCAGTTTAATATTGCAGATAGATTGTAACTTCCATCAATGTAATTGTCTGCATCACTTCCAATCCTCCATGTTTTTTATATATTCCCCTTTATTACATTCCAACCCCACCACCCTTTCCCTACTTGGGGTAAACTAGTGAACAACAATGCTTAGGCCTCTACTTCCAGCTTATACTTACTATCTAAATTTTATGGACACAGTCAATTTTACAATAATTATATATATATATTTTTTTTCTCCTGAACATCTTCTACTCTCAACCTCTCCGATCATTTTCATGATGTCCATCCGGTTTGCTTCTATATGCCATATCTTTCTTACTGTGCTCTTTCCCAAAAGCTCCAAACATACAACCTACATACTTATTATGGACACAGTATGCTTACATTATTAGTTATCTTGTTATTATTTTGTTGCTAGTTGTTATTAGTCCCATCCTTCAGCTCCATTCAACACCTCCCATCTATCTCTTAACACCATCCATATAGGATTTCTATTTGCCATATATATTTCAACTGTACTGCTGATGTTTTACAAAAAATTCTGAACCTTTCTATTCTCATTGTTTCTACAGATTCTGAATTAAAAATAAACATTTTTGCTAAAAGTATTATTATATTATTGATCGATTGACTATGACTTTTCAGATCACCCAGTAATGCTATCTGCAAGGTTAGCTCCAGGTAAATATTGCAATCCTTTAGCCATTCCTGGACCTGTGTCCAAAAACAAGCTACAAAATGGACAGTACCAAAACAAATGATCTAATGATTCTGTCTCTTCGCAGCAAAATCTGCAGAGCTGGGAAGATTGTATCCCATATAAATAACATTATATTGGTAGCAAGAATGTATATAATAATTTCAATTGAAAGATTCTAATTTTTGAATCCGTGTCATTTTGCGTATCAGTTCATAAACACTATGCCATGGGATCGGGTTACGTCAAAAATCTCTTCCCAACTATTTTGCAATCTATATGGGACGGCTGTCAATCTTTGGTCCTTAAATGAAACTGATATACTTTTTTATTTATCACAGTTTTCCTTAACCAATTATGTTCTTTAATGTAAGGCCGATAGACAAGTTCCTTACTTTCCCTCCACTTTCCTCTTCCATTTTTGCGGTAAGGCTGCAATTATTTGGTTGTAATTTTGGGTAGAGCAGACATTTCCATATGTTTTTGTTAGCTGCATGTGCGACATAACTCCGTCAGTCCTACCAATGATATCATTTACGAAGATTATACCTTTTTTTTATAAATTTTGTTTAAAAAAAGTTTTTTTGTCAATTAGTATATTTGAGTTTAACCACAATAGTGTTGCTTTATTTGTTCCGTCGTTTCTGGAGGATTAAATTGAAATTGCAACCAACTTTCTATGCTTGTTTTAGAAATAGTGATATTTGGGAGAAGATTTCTTTTCAAATAGCTGAAAGTGAGTGGTTGTAATCTGAATAAAGGGAAAAAGGACATTCTTGAACATTGGGTGAGACAATCTTACTAATTTGCTAGAGAACCAGTTCGGATTTAAGTATAACTTTTGAATGACTGAAGCTTTTAGTGATAGGTCTAATGCTTTAATATTTAATAATTTCTGTCCTCCGAATTCATATTCATTATATAAATAGGCCCGTTTAATTTTGTCTGGCTTGCTGTTCCAAATAAAAGGGAATATTTTTTTCTCATATAATTTAAAAAACTGTTAGCTAGGCGTAGGCAAGACCATAAGCAAATAGGTAAAATAATACTAAAGAGTTAATCAGGGTGATTTTTCCACAAATTGACAGGTATTTACCTTTCCATGGTAGCAAGATCTTATCTATTTTTGCTAACTTTCTATTATAATTTATTGAAGTGAGATCATTTATTTCCTTTGGGATATGTATTCCAAGTATATCCACATCACCATCAGACCATTTTATTGGTAAACTACATTGTAATGTAACATTTTTATTTTTTAATGATCCAATACGTAAGACAGTACATTTGTCATAATTTGGTTGTAATCCAGAGAGGTTAGAAAATGTATCTAGATCCTCCATGAGGCTGTGGAGGGATTCTAGTTGTGGATTTAAAAGAAAACATGAATCATCAGCGTACAATGACACCTTTGTTTTTAAGCCCTGGATTTCTAATCCTCTGATATTATTGTTGGATCTGATTTTAATAGCTAACATCTCGATGGCCACAATAAATAGATATGCCGATACTGGACAACCTTGTTTCACTCCTCTTGACAGTTTAAAACTTTCGAGAAATTGCCATTATTTACTATTTTACACCTAGGGTTACTATACATGATTTTGACCCATTTCATAAGAGATTTCTCCAAAATTGAAATGCTCCAGGCATTTATATATAAACCCCAGTCGTACTTTATCAAATGCCTTTTTCGAATCTGCTATGAATAGCAGGCCTGGTATCCCAGATTTTCCAAAATGTTCTATTGTTTCCAATACTTGCTATATTATCTCCAATATATCTTCCATGTAAAAAACCTGTCTGATTAGAATGAATAATATCCAACAATACCTTTTTAATTCTATGCGCTATACATTTTGCTAGAATTCTTGCATCACAACACTGAAGTGTAAGGGGCCTCCAAATTTTTTTCATGGACTGGATCTTTATATTTTCCACTTGTATCCTGTTTCAGTAATAATGAGATCAGACCTTCTCTTGAGTGTCAGATAATCTACCATTTACATAGGAGTGGTTAAAACATGCTAATAACGGTCCTCTTAGTATATCAAAAAGGTTTGGTATACCTCGACTGGTATGCCATCCAACCCTGGAGTTTTCCCGGACTTAAAGTCTTTAATTGCATCCAGAAGTTCTCCTCTGTAATTTCACCTTCACATGAGTCTTTCTGTATGGCTGTTAATTTTACATTATCAATAGAAAAACATCTCTACAATTAGCTTCAGTTAGAGGAGATGGAGGTGACTGAAACGAAAACATATGCTTAAAGTACTTTGTTTCCTCCTTCAAAATATCATTTGGTGAATCATGGATGACGTCAATTGTAACTAGTTTCATTAAATTATTTTTGGTAGCATTCCTATGTTGAAGATTAAAAAAATAATTTTGTGCATTTTTCCTATATTCCATCCAGTTTGTTTTATTTTTATAATATATTACACTTGACCTTTCTTGAATAAGTTTCTCCATTTCTTTTTGTTTTCCTCTAATTATTCTGAGATTACAGTTTTTATTGCATCTATCTTCTGTTAGACTTTCTATTTCATTTGTTAGTATAAACTATTTTGACCTAAATTGCTTTTGTTTTTGAGATGAGTACTGAATTGCATAGCCTCTAAAGGCACATTTAAAGGTCATACAATCGTTGATCTTAATTATCTGTTGCTGTCTCTTAGTATATTGTTGTGTTTGTGTTTGTCTGGTGCTCCTCCCCATCATCCATTCTTGTTGTGTGTTTGTCTGGTGTCTCTCTCAACATATCCTATTATTCTGTTGGTTTGTGTTTGTCTGGTGCCTCTCATCATATCATATTCTTCTGTTGCTGTCTCTGTGTCTTGTCTGGTGTCTCTCTCCATCATATCTACACCTCTGTTGCGTCTCTGTGTTTGTCTGGTGTCTCTCATCATATCCATTCTTCTGTTGCTGTCTCTGTGTCTTGTTTGTGTCTCTTGCATCATATCCTATTATTTGTTGCTGTCCCTGTGTTTGTCTGGTGTCCCCCTCCATCATATCATATTCTCCTGTGGTCTTGTGTGGGTGTTTCTCCATCATATCCTATTCTTCTGTTGCTGTGTCTGTGTCTTGTCTGGTGTTCTCTCCATCCTATCCTACCCCTTCTGTTGCTGTCTCTCTGTCTGTCGGTGTCTCTCTCATCATATCATTATTATGTTGCTGTCTCTCTGTCTTGTCTGGTGTCTTTTAGTTTTAATCCTACGGTCAAGGAGCTACTGGGGTAGCTTAACTTGTTTTGGGCCTGTTTTGGGTCACCTAAATCATCCTCTTACCTACCCTTTGCCCTGGCTGCTGCTGTTCTAAGTGCCCCTTGGCTCATCTGAAAGGGAGCAAGGTAGACGTGCAACATGTATTATCCGCTTTTAAAGGGGACTGCACTTCCTGATTTGGCTTGTTTAGATTTGTTTAATTAAGAAATGCTAGTGGATGAGTGATTTAAACGTAAGTGTTTCGAAGTTATGGTTTGATGTGGGTGTTTGTACGCTGACTCTGGGGACTCTTATTTGTTGAGTAGGTGTGATTTTATGTTGGATGTATGTGTATTTAGATTATACAGATCTATGTTGGTGGGAGTGGTTCAATCAGAGGCAGCGTCGCCGGTCCTGATTGGGGACCATACTTAGGCAGCTATTGGCACTAGTGGGTTGTGGGATCTTGTTCCGTGTGAGGTATGTTGTTTGTGTACTTGGACTTACGTTCGTTGTTGTTTTGTCATTGTTTATTCGGTCAAATAAAAACATGTATGATATCACGCTGCGCCTTGGTTGGACCCATTCATCAACGATCGTGACAGAAGATCCCACCAAACGAGGATAAGCAGCGTGTCAGGAGCAGACAGCCTGGACATGGGAGGAGATCCTGGAAGGAAAGGGTTCCTGGACATGGGAGGAGATTGAGGCCGGGATGGATCGACATCCCTGGGAGGAGAGCAGTGAAGGAGGAAAATGGAGCAGGGAACAGAAGGCGCCGTCTCGAGAAAGAAGCCTGAGAGACAGCCCCAATATTTTTTTTTTGGGGGGGAAGTGGTTGGGAGCTAGTGGAGAGAGAGCAACTCCCCATATCATGCGAGGAGGGGTGGGTGGGTCATGTTATGCGGAGCTAGTATGTGTGCGGGTGGCACAGCCTTGAGGCCTGAGACCACGCACGTGCCGTGCGAAGATGGGCATCCAGCCAGGAGGGGTGTGCCGGGCTCAACGCTCCTGGTCTCAGTACGCCCGGTCAGCAATTCTGCGCCGGTACGAATCGCCATACGGGAAAGCCCAGTGCGCCCTGTGCCAGCGCCCGCACGTGTAGTGCGAAAGTGGTAGCAGCAGGACGGGTTGTGCACTCTGCTCAGACCTCCATGCGCAGTCGGTCCGGCCCTGCCCCCGCACCAAGCCAGTGGTGCGCGCCACCAGGGTCCTGTCCTGTCCCGCGCACCAAGCCAGTGGTGCGCGCAGGGTGGCCGTCTGTCCCTCGCACTCAAGCAGTGGTGCGCTGGCCGCCAGCCCGGCCGGCCTGTTCCTGTCCCTCGCACCACGCCAGTGGAAGCGCGCCGCCAGCCCGGCCCGGCCTGTTCGTCCCTCGCACCAAGCCAGTGGATGCGCGGTCACCAGCCCGGGGCCCGCTCCCGCCCCCCTCGCACCAAGCCAGTGGTGCATGTTTAGTGGCCGCCCGGGGGCCTGCTCCTCTCACCAGACCAGTGGTGAGTGTGTCAGGTCCGGCACGACCCGTGCGTCCGCTCCACCGGTGTGGTGACCAGTCAGCAGCTCAGTAGGAGTCAGAGAGTGTTAAGTGGATCAGCTCCGGTAAGCTGCCCCAGTCCAGAGCCAAAGAAGGTGCTCCACCGGTGTGATCAGCAGCTGCTCACTCAGAGCCAGAGCAGTCGCTCCACCGGTGCCTGGAGCCAGCTCCGGTCAGCTGCTCCACTCCGGAGCCAGAGCAGTCACACCACCGGTCACGTCCAGCTCGGGCGGGCGGCTCCACTCCAGAGCCAGAGCAGTCACTCCACCGGGGTAGTCAGCTCCGGCCGCGGCTCCACTCCGGAGCCAGAGCAGTCGTCACCGGGTAGTCAGATCCGTCAGCGGCTCCAGTCCGGGAGCCTGAGTGAGTCTCCAGGTGCGGGTCAGCACCGGTCAGGGCTCCAGTCCAGACCCAGACAGCCCCCTCAGGTTCGGGGTTCCACACCAGGGTCAGACAGACCCTTGGAGTATAGTGGGAGGAAGGAGAGGGGAAGAGAGGCAACCAGTCAGACCAGGGGCGCAACAGAGGGAAGAATAGGAGGGTCACGCCCGGAGGATCTCAAGGGGAATGCCCACCCGGCCCAATAGGTTAGGGTGGAGTGCACTCGTTGCTGTCTCTGGTTTGTGGTGTGTCTTCATATATCATATTCTTCTGTTGCTGTCTCTGTGTCTTGTTGGTGTCTCTCTCCATCATATCCTATTCTTCTGTTGCTGTGTCTGTGTCTTGTCTGGTGTCTCTCTCCATCCTATCCTACTCTTCTGTTGCTGTCTCTCTGTCTTGTCTGGTGTTATAATCGTATTATTATGTTGCTGTCTCTCTGTCTGTCTGGTGTCTCTTTAGTTTTTCAATCCAAAACGGTCAAGGAGCTACTGGGGTAGTTAACTTGTTTTGGGCCTGTTTCTGGGTCACCTAAATCATCCTCTTATACCCTTTGCCCTGGCTGCTTGCGGTTCTAAGTGCTCCTTGGCTCATCTGAAAGGGAGCAAGGTAGACGGAACATGTATTAGTTGCTTTTAAAGGGGAATGCACTTCCTGATTTGGCCTTGTTTTAGATTTGTTTAATTAAGAAATGCTAGTGGACATGAGTGATTTCAAACGTAAAGTTGTTATGGTTTGATGTGGGTGTCTGTCACGCCGGACTCTGGGGACTCTTATTTGTTGAGTAGGGGTGTGACTTTTATGTTGTGATGTTTATGTTGTATTTTTCTAGGTTTAGATCTAGTACGTCTAGATCTATGTTGTGGGGTGGTTAATCAGAGGCAGCTGTCGCGGGTCTCTGATTGGGGACCATACTTAGGCAGCCCATTGGCACTAGTGGGTTGTGGGATCTTGTTCCGGGGGAGGTATGTTGTTTGTGTACCTTGGACTTCACGTTCGTTGTTGTTTTGTATGTTTATTCGGTTCAAATAAACATGTATGATATACGTGGGGGAATAACGATCGTGACAGTCTCGTGTGTGTGTTCGCAGGTGGGAAGTGTTAACCAAATTATTTCACCGATTAGCTTCAGCCGAGTTGGTGTGCGACCGGATTCTGACTTGGATATCATCCCCCTGGCTAGTGAGGGACCATAATAAAACACAATGTAAATGAGACAATAAATGCATTAAATGCTTTCAATATTTGTATATGAATTTCTACAATTTATAGTTGATTTAAGGTTTTTAAGCTTTTGGAATTTGAAGATATTGTTATGGAATTTACCGATTGTCCTAACTAGCTCATAGGGATATCCAAAGTCAACCCAAATTTACCACGGGCATTATAATTGGGCTGGGAGCTGCACCTGAATTGATGATTACTTGTGTGCTGCAGGCATAGCCTGAAGGTCGGGAGGGGCAGTCTTTGCTGTTCGTAGGGGTAAGCACCATGGTCTTGTAGTGGATGCTAGCTTCGGACTGGAAGCCATTGGAGTGGCGGCGGAGGAGCGGGGTGAAATGAGAGAAGGTTGAAAACCAGGTGGGCTGCAGAGTCTGGATAAGTTGCAATGGTTTGATGGCACAAGCGGGAGCCCAGCCAACAGCGAGTTGCAGTAGTCAGACGGGAGAGGACAAGTGGGATTAGGACCTGCACCCGCTTCCGTGTGAGGTAGGGTCGTACTAACGGATGTTGTAGAGCATTAACCTGCATGAGCGGGTCACTGCTTTGATGTTGGCAGAGAACGACAGGGGGGTCCAGGGTCACGCCAAGGTTTTTAACTCTGGGAGGGCGAACTGTGGAGTTGTGAACTGTGATGGGAGAGGTTTTGAGCAGGCAGGCCTTCTCGGGAGGAAGAGAAGTTCGCTGTCAAGGTTGAGTTGAGGTGGTGGGCCAACATCCAAGCTGAGATATCTGCCAAGCACGCGGAGATGCGTGTCGCCACCTGGGTGTCAGAAGGGGGAAGGAGAAAAGTAGTTGTAGTATCCGCATAGCAAGTTTATTTGTCATATACACATGGAGTACACAGTGCAATGAAATGCTTACTTGCAGGTTAACCTCTCGACAATGCAATCTCGACAATGCAACAACAAAAGAACAAGTATGTAGCTAATTGAATAAAAATTGTAATACAAATAAAAGCTCAATAAAATAATCTCACAAGTTTTTTTTTTTTTTAATATGGAATATATGAAAATAAAGACATGAGCCAATCATGTTTGCTTGTAGAATGGAACAGGTTATAAGACTGATTCATTTCATTTAGTCAGTTATACCACCTCAACATTGCTAATTTTAAACAGGGTTAAATACTTATGTTGTAGTAAGGTTAGCTTATCACAGGGGGGCACTGTGTCACTGTCAGAAGATATGTGTTAGTCAGAAAAACGTTTCTCGTCTCAGGGAAGCCAGCCAGCTCAGTAGTTCCGAATAGCCAGCCAAACTAGCTACAGAAACAAAACCCATAAAATACACTAGCGGAAATACACACTTTTCCTAATATCATGACTCTATATCAACATATTTAGCTTGCCCATTCACTTCAAATATACTGTTAAATAACTCTGACTGACACCCAATAGCTTAAGGATGCTGAGCGCAAAAGTATTAGCATTAGCCAACCCTAAAAGCTGATGTATGCTTGATCCGAAAATGCGATCTGGAGATATGTGGAGGCCAAATCAAGCTCCTTAGGTTGTATGGTAATAGACGCCTGCAGTGGCAGACAGCATTATATATGACTCTGTGGAAGTAGGATTCACACTCTTGCGCTTGGCAGAGCAGAGCTGCCGGCCAGAGGAAGAGAGTTTGTGTTCATACAGTTAAACGATTGGGCCAGTAACTGAAAGGTTGCTGGTTGAATCCCAGAGCTGACTAGGTGAAAAGTCTGTCTGTGCCCTTGAGCAAGACATTAACCCTAATCTGCTCCTGTAAGTCACTCTGGATAAGAGCTTTTAAAATGACTAAAATGTTAAGCTTTTGTTGTGTAAACATTTGGGTTGTTTTGTTGTTGGAAGAATTATGCATGCGAGAGAATGATGACGCAAATGTAAAAAAAGAAAAGACAAGAAAAAGGAATATAATAAAAAATATTCGTCACATGCTTCAGAAACAAAAGTGTAGACTAACAGTGAAATGCTGACTTATGGGCCGTTCTCAACAATGCAGAGAGAAAGAAAATAGACAAATAAAGAAAAGTAAAACACATATAATAAAAGTAATAATAAATACACAATGAGTAATGATAATTGGCTATATACACGGTACAGTACCGAGTGAAGTGAGGGGTACGAGATAATTGAGGAGAAATAATAGGAATAAAGTGAAGATGGTAAACCGTAGCAGCAGCATATGTGATAGTAAAAAAGTTAGTGAAAAAGGGTAATGTAGATAGTTAAATAGTTAACCAAATAGCTACGCACTAACTATTTAACAACTCCTATGGTTGGGGGTAGAAGCTGTTAGGGTCCTGCTGGTTCAGACTTGATGATGGTACCGCTTGCTACGCTTGGGTGGCTGGAGTCTTTGACAATGTTAGGGCCTTTTCTGACACCGCCTGGTATAGAGGTGGATGTAGGGAGCTCTGCCCCAGTGATGTACTGGGCCATCCGCACTACCCTCTGTAGCGGGGTTGGATTCAAATCAGTTGCCATACCAAGCGTGATGCAGCCAGTAATGTTAATGGTGAGTAGAACTTTTTGTGTTGATGTGTTGGTGTGTTTGGACATGATAGATCCTTAGTGAGGGACACCGAGGAACTTGAAGCCTCGACCCGCTCCTCCACTACAGCCCCATCAATGTGAATGGGGGTGTGTCGCTCTTCCTGTAGTTAAATCAGCTCCTTTGTTTGCCAAGCTGAGGGAGAGGTTGCTGTCCTGGCACCACACTGCCAGGTCTCTGACCCCTCCCTATAAGCTGATCAGGCCTACAACCGTTGTGTCGCTGAGCAAAGTCAATGATGGTGTTGAGTGGTGAGGCACACATTTGGGTGAACAGGGAGTAAAGGAGGGAACTAAACGCACTCCCGAGGGGCCCCTGTGTTGAAAGTCAGCGGGGGTGGTGTTGCCTACCTCACCACGGGGGTGTCGCGAGAAGTTAGGATTAGTTGCAGAGGGAGGTGTTTAGTCCAAGGTTAGTGAGGGTTTAGCTTAGTGATGAGCATGGAGGGAAATATGGTGTTGAAAGTGAGTGTAGCCCATGAACAGCATTCTCATGTACTGTAGGTGTTCCTTTCCTCCAAGAGTGAAAGCACAGTGTGGAGTGAATAGAGATTGCATATCTGTGGATCTGTTGGGGTGTATGCGTAATTGGAGGGGTCAGGGTGTGTGGGATGATGGTGTTGATGTGAACCATGACCAGCCTTTCAAAGCATTTTATGGCTACAGATGTGAGTAATACAGGGGCGATAGTATTTAGACAGGTTACCTTGGCATTCCTGAGCAAAGGGAATTTGAATTGAGACTTGAATAATTGTATTTAAAACATACATTGGTTATTTGTGTAATTTGTTTAATTATATTATTAGGAAAATTAGAAGCCTAAAACAAGTTTAAATGTAGGTGTATGTGTTAGTCTCAGCGTATGTTTGCGGGTTTAAACTAGTTGCTAAAATGTGTTATTGTTTTATTTGTATGTAAAAATTGGGGGACTGGGAAGTTTCACTTGATCAACTCCCTAAATCCTTATTAGAAGTGGGAAATTATTTTTTTGTTGTTGCCGAGGGTGAGCTCACCACTGACCTTTACCCTTTCAACCAAAAACATGACAACAAATCATTTTTTTGACAATTAAAAACTTATCAATGTGGATAATCTAGCTAGTTTGACCATATTGTCAACGTTAAGAAAACTAGCTAACTTTATTATTAGCATCATTAGCAGGCAATCAAGCTTATCAAAAATATAATTGGTTAAAGAATTGGTCGGGCTTAAATCCACTTGAACACAATCATGATCAGACGACTTCCAAAGAGCACATGAATGCCCATCATTCAAATTTTGGTAGGTTGGGATGATCATTATGACAGACAATTCATAGACAGTATAATGTAAGCACATTAATTCTTATTCAACACATTGATAGATTTCCAACATTAGTATTTTAGTGTCTTATTAATGAACAATTTACTTCAATAGAACTGTACAGGAGATCCACCCTATGTTTGATGGTGCACTTCAGATGGTTCAGTTGTTTGAAGCTGAGTCACACACAGCACAGCAGTAGGTCTCCCCAGTGTGGGTGCGCTGGGCACCTCAAATGTCGCCCCGACGAAGCTCTTGTCACACATAGTGGGTTTTCTGCGTGTGAATGGCCTGTGCAGCTGAGGTTCAGAGCGACTGAATTGTTCCACAGATGGAGGAGCAGTAGGGCGTGTGTCTGGCTGCACTTGTGTTCAGGTGGAGAAGGAGGTGAAGCTCTTGCCACAGTGTCTGCGAGAGGTGGAGTCCTGGCCTGGTGGGATACGCTGGTGGACCTTGAGGTTGCAGGCCTGGATGAAGGTTTTACCACACTGGGTGCAGGAGTATGGAGGCCCAGACCCTCTACCAGTTTTGTGTGTTTGCTGGTGGGCCTGGAGGGAGCCAGGAGTTGGGAAGGTAAGGTGCACTGATTACAGGGTGAGCTTCCCCCCCCCCTCCTCCACCTCCTGTTAATTGCTCTTGTGAACAATCTCTGAGGTAGAGAGTGTCAAAGTGTCAGGCACCATACAGGCTTCGTGTTGTTGTTGTGGGCTGAGCTTCCAGAGGGGATGGAGGTTAGACCTGTGGCCGGCTCTGTTACCCGACTCTGGGACACCATGTTGGGGACAAGACACTGGAGTATGCAGGTACCCCCCTGGATCAACAGGCAGTTAGGTCACCCGGGGTGGGGGCGACCGCGAGCATGCATAACGGTCCCTCCGGTCCGATGGGCCAGGCAGTGGGAGCGATGGTGATGGTTCCCTCAGACCCCCCCCAGGTTCACCTGGTAGTGACCACTGTATAGCTCAGCCTCCCCCAGACGAGACGGAGAACCAGGAAGCTATCCAGCCCTTCCAAGTCTAGAGATGGCCTCCATCACCACCACCCCGGCCGGAACCAGACTTTCAAAGCCGCCCCCAGTTCCTCCATGCTGAAACGAGGGGGGAGAGAGGTAGGGGGTCCCCTGGGTCTCCTGGGCCGGGTAGGCCTGGAGACCAGGTCCCCAGTCATCCTGGCACTGCTGCAGCTCCTGCTCACTGAAACTCTTACTGGGCCCTGAGAGCCCCCGAACCATTGGCCCCCTGAAAACACAGGGGAATGAGGCATTAGAAGCATTCATATTTAAGACATTAGAATTACTAGAAACTTTAGTAGAGTAACTGTAATGCTAAATGTGTATTTACAGTTGCCTAGATGACTTGCCATGTGTAATAATGAATACATTTTGGAATGACACAGGATACTATAATTACTCTTCTTATATTTCTCATAAACCCTAAAGTAGGCTATTAAAGGTAGGCTATGTTGTGTATGTTTGTTGTAAACTCCTCAACTCACGTCCAGGCAGAACTCCCATTTCTCCGTAGCTCCGAAGTGTTGTGGAGAGGCTCCTCTTTCAGCAGACTCGTCCAGCTTTGACTCGACCCCCTGTGGGACTGGAAGAGCAAATGAATGAGTCGATTTGAAAAGATAGATAAACTACAGTAACTGAATAGAGCAGACATGATGGTTATTCAGAACCCCTCTGGGACAAGACATCTCAAACTTTGTATAGCCCTGAACTGAGCATACTGATTAAAGTAGGGTGAAGAGCTTGTTGATTGTTGAATGAATCAGGTGAGCTAGTTCTGGAATGGTTCAAATATGAGGAGAGTTTGAAAGAGTTGCCCATCCTGGACAGAATGTTTAATATGTTTTTAAATATATTATATGAACGTCTGTAATACTGCACCCTCCACCCTCCACAGGTGTTTAGTCCCCTAGATAGCTCAGAGGCTCTCTAGGACTGGTGGGCTTGGCCCCCCTCCAGATCATGAAAGGCTGTTTCCCGCCACGCCCCCATAGCTGCTCCACTCCTCCCCTGGTACCTTCCTCCTGCCTTCAGGCCACGCCCCTCGCGACCTAGCCACAGGTAAACAAAGATAATATTTTATTTGAAGTAAAATAAATGGCTAAAATAACATTGTGGATAATGGAGTCTCCTCGCATCAGTGCAGATGAAGGAAAGGAGGCCACTTATTGAGATACCACCCCATAACTCCTTTCTTAAACCAATAGTCTGACTCACCAAAGTATGGAAGGTAACATTAATAGCCACACTTCAGAGTGATTCCTCCATATTGTCTTTAGATGTCTCTCTCTCTATGTTGTGAGGTTCCAGAGCTTCTCTCTTCACCTTCCTCATCAGTCTCCCACAGTCTGTACATTTCCTCCGCGTTCGCTGTTCTCCGACCACTGCAGCCTCTTCTTCAGCGACTCGACCTGCTCTCGGCTCCCTGGACACCTCCTCCAGGAAGCCGTCCTCCACCAGCCGGTGATCTCAGAATGGCTGACTTAGGACTGTCTCATGACTCTTGAGAGCTGGGTCCGGAATGTGAGGACAAGGGTTGATCATACTGCTTGCGTGTGTGTGTCTTTTTCACAGATCATTTCACAGTGGGATTCTGCATCAAGCATCTGTGCTTGTGGGAGAAGTAGGATGTGTTTGTGTGTGATCTAAAGGAATCTCTTAGAGAGCCCATATTCACAGGGGTAGAAATATGGATGTGATTTTGTAAAAGGGAATTTCCAGTAGTAACAACCAAGGGGAAGAATAGGAGAAGAGTGCAACAAAGGTTAATAAAATGGTAAATTGCAAGGTTCACAAGGTAACAGTTGTCACACCAAGCTGAGGGTTGTATCCAGCTTGCTCAAGAAAAATAGCTAGTAGCTAATATGCTATATAGTTATAGTAATAAGGATATTTTGCAACATAAGGTAATATTGATTAAAATCGTTATTAACGAAAGGCTGAAATCACTTGATGAGCAGCGGTGTTTGGTGGTTTTTTCCAGATAACGCACGGTTGGTGGGCGGAGAAAATGTCGAGTAGATTTTCTGTAACACATAATTTACATAATAAATAGTTATAATCAGTATCCGAATTTTATAATAATCGCCTAATTATAGTTTGAACCCTATTTAAGTAAACGTGAGAACATACAAAGGTTTTGTAAAATAAATGTATATTTTTTCAGTAAGGAGCGTTAATGTAGATTGTCCCACTCACCTGATCCGTAGGTTTGTTTCTGGAAGTCCTATTGATTTTGTGGGTGCTTTTTGTGTTGGTTTTTTTTAGCTAGTTAGCTAACTAACCCCAACCTTGCTTTCTCAATAACTCGGGCATTTAATTTATCGAATAGCATATACATAAATGATAAATAAATGAAATGATTAAAAGTAAGAGTATGAGAGAGAAATCCAACAGCAGCTATTGTAGCTGCTAACGTTAGCTAACTTTCTAGCCTTTGCAAGACTGGATCGTAACACTGACCCACTTTAAACAAAAAAAGTAGCTACACGTTACGAACTCTTTAACCGTAGTAGCTATCATAGATAGTTTGCCATGATGTCTGAAGCCATCGTAACCTTCCAGTTAGCTTGGACATGGAGACGGTATCTGAAGGCATGCATGTAGAGATACAGGCTGGTGGAGGATAGCTTGAAGAGGAACCAAGCGGGAGCAGGTGAGTACTGAAGAAGGGAAGAACAGAGGGAGAGGGACAGAGAGGGAGGTTTGGGGAAGGTGGACTGGGGAGAACGATCGAAGAAGCCGAGGAGAGAAGCTGAACCTCACAGACAGGTGAAGGAGAGAGAAATTGAAGACAGTGCCTTCAGGAAATATTCATAGCTCTTGACTGATTCCACATTTTCTGTGTATACAGCCTGAATTAATCAAAATTGATTAAATATATTTTTTACCATTACACACAATACATAAGAAAAATGGTGCAAATACAGAAATATCACATTTAATAAGCAGTCACACTTCCGGAGTCAATACTTTGTAGAAGCACCTTATGGCAGCGATTACAGCTGTGAGTTTTTGGACCCTAGAGTTTCAACTGGGATTGTGCAACATTTGCCATTAATAAATGGACAAGCGTAAATTGGTGTGATATTAGAAAATTAGGGTATATAGAGATTTTCAAGTAGATTTAAATCAAAACTGTAACTCGGGCTAATAGGGACACCCACTGTCTTCTTTGGTAAACAAGAAGAAATAAGAAAGCCACAATAAAACTCTAGTGTTTATTTGGCCTTGTGTTTTAGGTAATGTTAATGAAAGGTGAATATCCAGTGTTGGTGGAAAGCAGACTGAACAGATTAGATTGATTTTGTGTGATTATGTTTTAGTTTATCTGAAAAAACCCCAGTCCTTAACAATTACAATATAAGATGATATGCTGAAAATATGGAGAGGGTACTCAGTAATGTGTTGATGGATTTGCTATCAAATATAACACTTTGTATTCAGGACAAAAAGGATTGGTTTGCTAATTTCTTTTGAGCATTAATTTAATGCCTTGTTGAAATGAGGATGCATGTTTGGAATATATATTTGTAAGTTTGTTGCAAACAGGATGATGTTTAGAATATTTGTATTGTAAGCCTTCTTTTATGTAATTAGGTTAGTATGGGAATCCCAATGTTATTGATCCATCTCATTTAATACAGCCATTACAAGTAATGTTTTAAAGTAACATTGGATGGTGAATCTGAGGGCTCAGAACTAGGTTAGGAAGGAAGGTAATCAAAGTGAATTAATTATTCACCATGCTCCACGGATATTCAATGTTGCTTTGTTTATTTTTTACCCATCTATCAATAGGTGCTCTCCTTTGTGAGATTGGAAACCTCCCGGTTTTGTGGTTGAATCTGAGGTTGAAATTTATAGATGAGGGATTAGATAATTTATGTGGGGGTATGGAGAGGAGGTAGTATTTAAAAAAGAATGTTAACACTATTATTGCACGCAGAGTGAGTCATGCAACTTCTTATGTGACTTGTTAATTGCAAATTGTACCAAAATAGGATAGGGGTTGAAGATTAGAAAGAATTCAATTTATTTTGTATTAATTTGTAAAATTTAAAAACATAATTTACTTTAACATATGGGGTATTGGGTGTAGGACAGTGACAGAAAAAACTATATAATCTAGGCTGAAACAACAAAATGTGGAAAAAGTAAGGTGTGAATATTTTCTGAAGGACTGTATACAGTATATATTGGTTATTGAACTACAGTAAGTTAAATGGATTTACACCAAACAGAATTAGTAACGGAATTAAGAATGGGTGCTGATCTGAACTAAACAGAAAATGCATAATGATGGATATGAAAAAGTCATGCTCTTCATGGGGATGTATCCTGAATAGGAACACAAAGGTAGTACATATACAAATCATCATTGTGTGTGTATATATATGGTATTATTCTACACACTGGTATATTTAATTGAGCTCACCCAAACAAAAACCACATTTGACGAGAGAGAGAGAGAGAGAGAGAGAGAGAGAGAGAGAGAGAGAGAGAGAGAGAGAGAGAGAGAGAGAGAGAGAGAGAGAGAGAGAGAGAGAGAGAGAGAGAGAGAGAGAGAGAGAGAGGAGAGAGAGAGAGAGAGAGAGAGAGAGAGAGAGAGAGAGAGAGAGAGAGAGAGAGAGAGAGAGAGAGAGAGAGAGAGAGAGAGAGAGAGAGAGAGAGAGAGAGAGAGAGAGAGAGAGAGAGAGAGAGAGAGAGAGAGAGAGAGAGAGAGAGAGAGAGAGAGAGACACACACACAGAGTATGCCAGTGGAAGAGGACAGTAGCAGGTTACCCAACCGGGCTTTGGATATTATGATTTCCAATGTGCAGCTAATTCAATTGGAGGATAAGTATACTGATTTGGTAACAGAATTAACGAGGTTTAATCACTTAATAATTCAGAAACAAATGTATATCAGTAAAAAAACACTACAACTAATTGCTAGGCTCCACTATTGTTAGTCAGAAATTAAAAATATCTTAAAGATAATGGTTTTTGGTTACTGAATTACAAAGCAATGTAATATTTTATATTATATGTTATCTCAATCGTAAAATCAATTGATAGTTATAGTTGGTCATCGCTGCAATCCGATACGGACCCCCGGGAGGAAGGTGAGAGCATACCCCTCCGAAACAGACCCTGCAAGCACGCTTGACACACGCTACTTAACCCGGAAGTCAGACGCACCAACGGGTCCTAGGGAAAACCGGATAACGGCGAGTGCCGGCCGGCGGGCTCGCCAAGGAGTACGAGAAGCACGATGGGACAAGGGACATCCCCGGCCGGCCAAACCCCTAACCGGACGACGCTGGGCCAACACTGCCGCTCTGGGTCCCCCGCCGCGGCCGGCCATGCGATACAGCCCGGGATCGAACGATCTGTAGTGACGCCAGATGCAGTGTAGAGATGTGACACTCGGGAGGCCAAGGCAACTGTTTACAGAAGGCAAATAATTCTAAAACTAAATATGTTTTAGTAGTTCGAGGGTCTTTATTTCAAGATAATATGTTTTGAGTTTTTAATACTTATAAGACTTTTTCTGTTAAATGTTTTCTAAGACCCCTTTTGACATAAACAAACATTAAGCAATTTGGTTGAAAAATGTACTATGCATTCCTAAAAATATAGACTTACCTTTCATTTGACAGCCAATTTCATATGCTCATTAACTTCACATATTGGTGCTCATGGTTCCTTTAATGGAAAGAATATGGAGGAATAATCGATGTGGGGCTGCTGTAATGTGTACTTCATAGCTGGAAAGGATATTAAGAAAAGAGTTGAAGTATGGGTGGTGTGATTTAATAAGATGTTTATTGCACGGATGAGGAGACTATATATGTTACTTTAGCCTTTCCTTTAACTTCAAATAAAATGTTATTTTTGTTTGCCTGTGGCCAGGTGGGAGAGGGGAGTGGCCTGAAGCAGGAGAAGGTACAGGGGAGGAGGGGATTAGCTGTGGGGGCGTGGCGGGGAAACAATGATTGGAGGAGGAGGAGGCCACCAGTCCTAGGAGAACCTCTGAGGTATCTAAGGGACTAAACAACTGTGGAGGGTGCAGGTAGAACTCAGTTAGAAATATATTTTAAAGAACATATTAGAACAGATAGTCTGTCACTAAGAATAGGGCAGCCTCTTTCAAACCCCTCCTATATGAACTTAGAACTAGCACAACTGATTAACGAAGAATATAAGTATGTTAGGGCTACAGCAAATTGTGAGATGTTTGGGGTTAAGGAGAGTTAATAGGGAAATATGTAGCTTATTCAGTAAAGTATATCATTTAGTAGAATTGACTATCATTTCCTCTTCCAGTCACAGAGGTGGAGGTAGAAGCTGGATAGCCTGCTGAAAGAGGAGGCTCTGCACAATACTGAGCTAGGAGATGGGAGTTGCGGGACGTGAGTTGAGGATTTTACAACAAAAAAACAGAGAAATATACCTAATAGCCTACCTTTAGGTTTATGAGAATGATAAGAAGAGTAACTTATAGTATGCTGTGGTCATTCAAATGTATTCATTATTACACATGGCAAGTATTTGGAAACTAAATACATATTTAGATTACAGTTATCTATAAATTTTAGTAATTGTAATGTTAAAAAAGTTAGGGGAGGGGACGATCGCCCAGACTCAGGGGCCTGAACCACCGGGCTGCAGAGGGAGACCCAGGGGACCCCACTGACCCCCTCTAGCCTACAGCATGGAGGAACTGGGGGGCAGCTTTGAGAAGTTGGTTAGGGGTGATGGTGGTGGCGACCATATCTCTAGACATGGAAGGGTAGATAGGTTCCTGGGGGCGCGACCTATGGAGTGTTGAGGGGGGAGACCATCACCATCGCCCCCCACATGCCTGGCCCCCATCGGAGAGGGAGCGGGTGGTGCGACGGGTCTCCCCATCCGGGAGGTGGGAGACCTGGAACTGCCTGTTGATCAACGAAGAGGGTTACTGCAGGACTCCAGTGTTTGCAATGTCAGAGTGGGTAAAGAGCGACACAGGGAACATCCACTCTGGAAGCTCAGCCCACAACAACAACACAGAGAGCCTGTATGGAGTTGCGGCTTGACAACTTTGGACACTCTGTAAATTCAGAGATGCTCATCAAGAGCAGTTAAAGGAAGAGGGGGAGGAGGGGGGAGAGACGCTGCAATCAGTGCACATGACCCTCCCAGACCTGGGCCCTCAAGGCCCATAAGCAAACACACAAAACAGGGAGAGGGTGAGCAAGTAGGGGTTGGGCTCCGCACTCCTGCACCCAGTGTGGTGAAAACTTACCCAGGCTGCAACCTCAAGGTCACCAGCGGTCCACAGGAACCTGCAGCCACTGTGGAGGGCTTACTCCGACCTGAAGAGGCAAAAGGAGCAGAGACTGACAAGCCCTACTTGCTGCTCCATCTGTGGGAACAAGTTCAGTGGCTCTGGAACTCAAGCTGATAGGCATTCACACGCAGGAGAAACCCCACCGCTGCACTATGTGTGACAAGAGTTTCACCCGGGCGGACATTTTGAAAGTGCACCTGCATCCACACCGGGGGAGACCGTACTGCTGCGCGCTGTGTGTGGACTCCGCTTCAAACGACTGGACCATTTGGGGAAGTTGCACCAGCGCAAACACAGGCTGGATCTCCTGAACTGATTTATTTAAATGTTTTATTTGACATTTTAGTCATTTACCAGATGCTTTTATCCAGAGTGACTTACTATTAGTGCATTCATCTTAGGATAGCTTGGTTTATTATTATTTTATTTGACATTGAGATAAAATGTTTTTGTGATCAATTGTTTATTAATAAGGACATTGAAAAAATGAACTGTTGGAAATCTAACTGTGTTGAATAAGAATGTATTCCTTAGATTATGGACTGTCTATGAATTGTTCTGTCATAATGATCATGCCAACCTACCAAACATTAGAATAATACTGCATTCATGACAGGTCAGAAACCCGGGAACCTCTGAGTTAAAATTAAGTTATTTGCGTGAGAGCTTCCTATTGGTTGATTTTTATATCTTCTCCAAGTGGGAAACTCAGGTATCATCTTTCTACAACGAGTTCCAAGTCGTACATTTCTGAGTTTCCTAGTTCCGATCTGTCATGAATGCAACATATCTCATATTTCTCTGTTCATCCAGCTTGCCTTCTCCCCAGTCACTAACCATACTGTAACATATGTTATTCCCATGTATATCAATATATTCATGTTACCTTAATGGAAATCAAACATTTTACCTGAATGTCATAATTGTATTTTTCGTACAATAAATATTTGGCTCCCCATGTAGTCAGTGAATAGATCGATTCCAAAGACATGCTACTGAACTTTGGCGACTACTAAGTATTTTTTAAAAACCTCCGCTTTGGGCTGGATGTGTCCATCTGTAGTTCATATATGCATAAATCTATTATCGGAATTACTGTCTTACCCGAATTAGACACGAAATCCTAGTTTGAAAAGTGACTGTTTTTATGGAAGCATTTTACCTACGTTTTCCCTACGTGTGCCAGCCAGCTAGCAATTCGAGTTTAGCCAATGAGCTTCAGTCCCCCCTACCATTACTCAAACAGCTAGCAAGATGCACTCACAGCAGAGCAGAGAAGGAAAGCAATGACATGGTGACCTATATATGCACATATGTGATGTAGTACGCAATTATCGGGGACCACAGTTTTGGCTCTTGAGGGCTACTTTCAGAACTTCTGGATAAAAAGTGTGGACAAAAGTACCGGATAATCTCTTTAATTCCTTCGGTAAATATGTTTTTAACATTTTGTTTTGCTTACAACTATATTTTCACCATAGATAGACGAAGTGAAGTAATTCTCTACCTCACATATGTAGAATTTGGCGCAAAACGAAAGGTTTCACTTGTACTATTAACGCGTTTCTTGAAACGTTCCGCCTTACCGTGCGCACGTTGATCACATAGGCCACCGTAGAGCAGAAGGGTGACTTGCGATTGAAAACAATCGCATTTCCGAATCTGTCCTCGATTAGCATGTGTTTTCTAATTTCTTCAATTAAAACGAATATCTGGAAACAACTACCCATGTTCATGAAGTAAAGTCAGCCTTTTGGTAATAACGTTTTTAATCACTAGTACTTTATGTTGCAAAATATCCCATTATTGACTTGTAACAAGCTGGCAGTTCCAGTAGTATGTTAGCTAGCAATTTTTTTTAGCAAGTTGGATACGAATTATCTTTGTCTGATACGTTGTCGTTACCTTGTCGAATTTTACGATGTGACCGTTTTATTGAACGTTTGTTGCACTCTTCTACGCTGGACGGTCTTCACCACTTGGTTGTTAGTTAGCTAGCTAGCTGGAGGAGCTGTCACTCTTATTGGTCAGAGAAACAGATCAGTGATGAGTCAGTGATGGACATGGCATATTTCTACCCACTTACTTCTGAATAATAGGGCTCTTTGAAGAGATTCACTTTAGGATCACACACAAACACAGTCCGACTTGCTCCCACAAAGACAGATGCTTGGTGCAGATCCCACTGTGAATTGATCTGTGAAAAAGACACACACAAGCAGTATGTCGGAGAATCTCGTCCTGCACCCCAGGCCCAGCTCTCGGGAGTCATGGAGACGGTCCTAAAGTCAGCCATGTATGAGATCACCAGACTGGTGGAGGACGGCTTCCTGGAGGAGGTAAGACGTGGTCAACAGGGAAGTGACACGGAGCCACCAGGGAAGTGGAGTGTCTGCCGACGCTGCTGCAGCAGGCAGAGAGTCAGCTGAAGAATGGCAGCCAGATGGCCAGGTGTGCAGACTGTGGCAGGACAGATGTCTACAATGAGGAAACAGACGACAGACCTCAGGAATGCAGGACAGTAAGTGGGGGCTTCCTTGAGTCATAAAATACTTTTAGGTATAACCAAGGGTTAAATGGTGACTGTGTAGGTGTCTCCAAAATGAGTTAGTTCTCTCTATGACAGTTTATAAATAGCTATGCTCATCTACCACTGTTCTTTCCCAGCCTAAGGTTGGTCCAAAACCACCGCAATATAACTAATTAGCCTATTGAGACATGATACTTTGAGTTCAGGGGGGTGTGTGTTATGCTGTTGTCTCATTGGTAGTGCTTTCATTAGTGGCACACCGTCCGTTCCTACTCCAAACGCTCTGTGACATAAGGTAAAAGCTCTCGAGTTCCATTTAGTTTTCAAACGGAAGTTGTAGTTAATTCTTTTTTAGTAGGGGCAGCAGAGAGCCATGCCATGAACTACAACTTCTGTTTGCTACGGTGTGCCACTAATGAATACAACGGCACACTAGTTGAATATCTCTCCTGGGCCTGGTTCAGCAGGACACAATGTTGGCCAGCGTTCAGATAGAAATATATGATATAGAACAAACATTGCACCTCTATGGTATATAGAATTAGGAATCACGTCAGTTCAAGTCATTTAGTCATTTCTATCTGCAACGTTCACAAAGTCGTTCTTACTGAATGTGGCCCCTGTAGTTTCACTGGTTGTCACCTGTCTCCCCAGGTGTGGCTTCTGCTGATGGGTGTGACCTGAAGATGGAGGGAGGAGCCAGAGGTCAGGTGGAGAAGCTGTGACAGGAAACAGTGAGTCGTCACAGGTAGTAGCTAAACCAACTCCTCCCACTCCTCCAGCTCCCAGTTCTTCGCTGGTAGGCAGTGTTAAGGGAGGAGGAGGAAGGGGAGGAGGACATGGAGCGCGTGGAGAATGAAGGTGGACATACAGCCGTCTGCAGCTCCACACCTCACAGAGGAGCAGCGGGACTACAACTCGGTCAGAGTACAGGAGACTCTATTGGGTTTCTCTCTCTGCCGGACCCAGAGGCCCAACATGTCACCCAGACACCCAGACCAGCAGGACCATCTCTCAGAACCAGAGCAGAGGACAGTAATGTATGGTGACGGAACAAGGAGTAGAGCCTCACCGGTGTGGATAAGCCATAGGATATTAGACACACAGATACTGACGTTCACAGACGAAGCTCAGTCGAACCATGACCCCGGTAAGAGAGCCTCTGTCGTCCCTCTGAATCCGCAGAGGCAAAAGCAGCAAGCTAGGGAGATTTAGCTCCCCCAGCCAATCCCCACTGGCACAGGGGCTCGTCTCCTCTTCCTCATCATCAGGCTCTCATGTCTTCAGCTCTCTAAACTACAGGATTCCTTCCAAATATAAAGCCCAGCCCTCAAGCTCTGCCGCCATGAGAGTATAGGACGCGCCAAGCGGGGCGGCCGCATCAGTGTACAACAGGGCACCGCCCAGGGAGGGCTCACTCCCTCCCAAACCCCAACCTAACAACAAGGGAACAACCACCACTAGCATCACCACCCTGGGAGGATGGCCCTCCGCTGCCCAGTGTGTGGTAAGGTCTTCCCATCCCAGCAGCCTGAAGGCCCACGAGCAGACCCACACGGGAGAGGCGTTCGTCTGCGCCTGTGGCCGGAGCTTCCACCAAGCTGAGCAACCTGAAGGCCCACAGGCGGCGTTCACACTGGGGAGAGACCCTGACAGCTGCTCGGACTGCAAACGCTTCACACAGAAGTGCAACCTCAAGAGGCACCCTAGAGGATTCACATGTGGAGAACGAATATATAAGCTGTGGGGCGGGGAGGAATGTGTGTGTGGGTGGGTGGTTGCGTGGGCAGGAGGAGGTGTGTGTGTGGGGGGAGGAGTGTGGGTGTGGGGAGGAGTGTGTGTGGGTGGGTGTGGGGGGGGTGTTGTGGGGGGGTAGGAGTGTGTGTGTGCCAGGGGAGTGGGTTGTTAATTTGACCCATGTTATTGCATAAGAAGTATATTGTTTGTTATTCCTTTATATCAATACTGTTGAATTAAATTAGACATGATGTAGGATAGATAAGCTGTGTTTTTTCCCCCATGGTGTTGTTACTGCAATTTTTATAATAATTTATAGTAATTTACATTTCAACTATAAGTGAAAAAGAAGGTTCTCTAGACCTTGACCAACAGATGAATGTTCTACCATAGATGGCTAGTGTGGTAGCTAATAAAACGGTTGTGTCTGTTCAAATCAGAGCGAACAGACAATGCCTCTATCCAAGTTCTTCTGAGTGGTCCCAAATCAAACGTTGGCCTATACAACATGTAATCGAATATGTATACCCTATAAAATTGAACATAAAAAATTAACCTTTGGTCAAGTGAACAATGGCTGAGGAGTGAGTAAGGCCAATATTGCTAGTGAATGGAGATTTTTGTATGGTGTTTGGTCGTGGCACAGTAGATTGAAATAAGTGGATTGAAATAAATGTTTTTTTTCTTTATGCAAGATTTGTGATGAGAACATACAGGATGGTTGCATTGTGAAATCAAAATCATAGCTGCACTGTTCCCACTGGAAGCGATAACCTACAAGAGATGGATAACGATAGTTTTATTTTTTATAAATAAATAGGGGTGACTGAAGAAATTATCCTTTAACTAGTTAATTTGTTTTTGACTAAACTTGATATAGGCCTAGGATTTGTTTGTGGCTTTTAAGTCAAAATTAAAGCAGTCAAGTGTGTCACTTGTCCGATTTCTCTCATTTATGTGATTCATTACTGTGTTCAGGTACAGTGGGGGAAAAATATATTTAGTCAGCCACCAATTGTACAAGTTCTCCCACTTAAAAAGATGAGAGAGGCCTGTATATTTTCATCATAGGTACACGTCATCTATGACAGACAAATTGAGAATTTTTCCAGAAAATCACATTGTAGAATTTTTATGAATTTATTTGCAAATTATGGTGGAAAATAAGTATTTGGTCACCTACAAACAAGCAAGATTTCTGTCTCCACAGACCTGCAACTTCTTCTTTAAGAGGCTCTCGTCCTCCACTCGTTACATGTATTAATGGCACCTGTTTGAACTTGTTATCAGTATAAAAGACACCTGTCCACAACCTCAAACAGTCACACTCCAAACTCCACTATGGCCAAGACCAAAGAGCTGTCAAAGGACACCAGAAACAAAATTAGTAGAGCTGCACCAGGCTGGGGAAGAGACTGAATCTGCAATAGGTAAGCAGCTTGGTTTAAAGAAATCAACTGTGGGAGCAATTATTAGAAATGGAAGACATACAAGACCACTGATAATCTCCCTCGATCTGGGGCTCCACGCAAGATCTCACCCCGTGGGGTCAAAATGATCACAAGAACGGTGAGCAAATCCCAGAACCACCACGGGGGACCTAGTGAATGACCTGCAGAGAGCTGGGACCAAAGTAACAAAGCCTACCATCAGTAACACACTATTCGCCACCAGTAACACACCTCCTGCAGTGCAGACGTGTCCCCCTGCTTAAGCCAGTACATGTCCAGGCCCGTCTGAAGCTAGAGTGCATTTGGATGATATCAGAAGAGGATTGGGAGAATGTCATATGGTCAGATGAAACCAAAATAGAACTTTTTGTGTAAGAAAACTCAAATAATCGTGTTTGGAGGACAAAAAATGCTGTGTTGCACCCAAATAATTACCATACCTACTGTGAAGCATGGGGGTGGAAACATCATGCTTTGGGGCTGTTTTTCTGCAAAGGGACCAGGACCGACTGATCCGTGTAAAGGAAAGAATGAATGGGGCCATGTATCGTGAGATTTTGAGTGAAAACCTCCTTCCATCAGCAAGTGGGCATTGAAGATGAAACGTGGCTGGGTCTTTCAGCCTTGACAATGATCCCAAACACCGCCCGGGCAACCGAAGGAGTGGCTTCGTAAAGAAGCATTCGAAGTGTCCTGGAGTGGTCTTGAAAAGTCTCCAGATCTCAACCCCAGTAGAAAATCTTTGGAGGGAGTTGAAAGTCCGTGTTGCCCAGCCACAGCCCCAAAAACATCACTGCTCTAGAGGAGATCTGCATGGAGGAATGGGCCAAAATACCAGCAACAGTGTACGTGAAAACCTTGTGAAGACTTACAGAAAACATTTGACCTGTGTCATTGCCAACAAAGGGTATATAACAAAGTATTGAGAAACTTTTGTTATTGACCAAATACTTATTTTCCACCATAATTTGCAAATAAATTAATAAAATCCTACAATGTGATTTTCTGGATTTATTTTCTCTCATTTTTGTCTGTCATAGTTGACGTGGTACCTATGATGAAAATTACAGGCCTCTCATCTTTTTAAGTGGGAGAACTTGCACAATTGGTGGCTGACTAAATACTTTTTTTTTTCTCCACTGTATATTCTTCCTGGTATATTTGTGGTATACTGTTATTCTACTTGTCTGGTCAAAAGTAGTGCACTAGGGATAGGGTACTATTTCGGGCTGACCAGGGCCCATAGGGCTCTGGTCAAAAGTAGTGCACTAATTAGTGAGAGGGCACCATTTGGACACATACAAAGACCATTATAAGCCGGGCATATAAAGAGTCTACTACATATACATTTAATACAGGCTTTTTATACAAATGTTCTGTAGAAATAGCCTCAAAATATATGAAACAGACCATAGATGTATCAGATTTTGTTTTCTTGGAAAGCTGTGAGTGCTATTATATCATACAATATCAGAACTTGTTGCATTTACAACTTGTCTAAGTCCTATCATCAACTGATTTGAGCCAGTGTATGGCTGTGGATTGACTGCATTGTTTGAATGAAATGTTGGCATATTGGCAGTTAATTTGAAAAAATTTATGGAATCATTCCTCTAAAACTGTCTGGTAGCTACTGTCCTGTAGGTTTTCACTCCAACCCTAATCTAGTACACCTGATTCTAATATGTGCATTAGCTGGTTGATTAACTGAATCAGTTTAGTTACAACTGGCAGGTTGAAACGAAAACCACAGGAAGGAAGGAATAGCTCTCAGGAACAGGGTTGGCCAGCCTGGCATAGATAAAGGGGAAATGCCCATACTCCATATTTAAGTGATAATGCCCGAGAAGCCATATATTGCTTCCTGTGCCGGTGTTTGGAGGATATTGTGGTGTATTGACAATATGATGGTGTTAAAGATTTTGGGATGGAACTGAAAGAATGTTGGTTGGGTTCAGGCCAGGGGGATGTTTTATGATGTTATTTGAAATGTGCCGCTTGGAGGGTGACCCGAGGGGATGGTGATTGGCCAGAAGAGGGGTAACTACTTATTTTGGTATTGTCTATATAAGAAGGGTTTTAGACAATAAACCCCAGAGCAGCCCCTAGAATGGGAGGACACTGCTCTCGAGACCCGCGAGTCTGTCACCCATGCTGAAGCTTGTGATCTGAATAAACCTTATGATCAATGTTCAGTATGAGCAGACTCCTTTGTTGACAGCAATAAGACCACCATTCATCATATACGACATAATGGCGCCCAGAACGTGGGCTGGTTTTTGCCTTCTTGTTTTCAGTCAACCGCCCGGCCTAACTCTCTCTGAAGCATGGCCGGAAAAAGGGTGAGTGTTCTTACCGCTCGGAGTTTTAGATTGGATATGACTTGTGTACACTGAAGAGATGTTCCATTTCGACCCCATTGCCTCGGTGCGTTGTTGCTGGTCGACTGGAGTCTGCCTAAAATGTTATTTCATTGGTAACTATAGACAATGATAATTTAGAGGATAAGTTTATATTTCATTAGAAACGGATGGCAATTAGGATTTAGAGTATAAATTTAGTAGTTTCATTATAACTAAGGAGAATGACAATTTTAGGAAAACATTAGGAGACATTTATATTTCATTGGTAACTATGAGCAATGATAAGGGTTATATGTCATTATAACGGGTGACAATGGTTTGGTAAATTCAGATATGCGCATTCTTTAGGGCACTGGACCGCTTGAAGACCCCGTAGGGGCCATTTTGAGATAATGGGCTGGCAAACCGCAAAAGTGTATGTTAGAAGGTATATTCGGTGAGTTTTTGAAGAGAATTTCGAGGTTGGTGGAATTTATCTGATTGTGATCCTCGGATTGACTCTCCGTTCCGGGGTAAATTTGATTAGGGTCTGATTTCTCGGTGTAATTGTCATTCATTCGGCAACAAAAACGGTAGGAGAAATAGGTTTGAAATAATTAGGCGCAGGGATTGTGTAGTAGCCGCAGTTAGCTAGAGGCTAATGCTAATGTCGGCTAAATGGGAGTGTGTTCCATGCTACATGTGTAATCGTGGCTAAGGCTAAGGCTAATTGTGTTGTGTGCTGGGCATGCTAACGATCCTTAGAGATTCCACTATTGCGGGATTAAAGTCTCTTAAATGTGTCTCTGTGTTTAAGTCAGGTTATATGTTTTGAAGTGAACGAAATGTTGTTTGACTATAAAAAAGGGAAGTTACAGCCTGGGCTGTTATTCTGTCTGTTTGGGGAGAGAGAATAGAAAATCTTCCTTCCACGTGAGAAGGATTTTTGAATGTAGGTGAGCTTGCGTTTAATTTCATAATATACCCCAGAAAGGGGGAGTTTATGACACAAGATTAAGACACGTGTTGATTTTACGGGCTAAAACCACGAAATGAGGTGGGGCTAAGCCACCACAAAACAAAAATGGTGGGAAGGTCACTTAGGTCCCATTTGGCGTTACCCTGCAAGAGGGAAAGACAGACAGAGGAGAAATTTTGAACATGATTCTGGTTTAAACTGCGATTGGTTAAAGATGAAACTTGTTTTTGTAACCTATTGAATTTATAAATTAGATATATGGTAGCTGATTATAATAAATTTAATAAATATAAATAATTAAATAAGGGGTAATAAAAAAAATGTTTTTTGATATCTATTTAATTCTGAGTTTAGTCTTAGAGTGAATAATGTGGAACGAATATGAAGATATTGAATGGTTGGAAATACTCAGTGAGTTTGGCCAACTACTAAAAATGTGATTCTGTGTTCTCTGTTTTTTCCTGTCATATGTGGGAGCGCTCACGATACGACAGGAGAGAGAAGGGTTAACGTGTGGCTGACGTAAAAGGGCGTCACGTGACAAGGTGTGACGAGGCAAGAGACAGAGAGGATCAGATCAGGCTAGGGGTAATAAAATCATCCCTAACAAAATATGTGATGTTATGACGATTTCCACATAGGGCTGGATACAATTTCATTAAAAATTGCATTTTGGGGAAGCTCTGTGTATCACTGGGGGTTTGATTACAGATGGTGTTGGGAATCAAGGATGGATTGAGGATTGTTTGTATGGGGAATTTGGAGATAACTTATCTGATAGAGCAAGGTTATGGGAATAGTAGTATTGAAGGGTTAGAGGCTTTGTTTTTGGGGATTGCTTTTGGAAGTTGGCTAACTTCATTTATTTGCATTTGATGGGTTGGGGTAAGATAGCCAACACTATTAGGGATACTAGGATACCAAAGGAATAAAAATTGGTTTATTAAATTATTCGAGATTTTATTTGGATTTATTTGGAGTTGTTAGGGTTATATTAATAATTTAAAGGGGTAAGCCTTAGGCTATACAGTCTAGAATAACATAGTTCACAATAGCGAATTAAAAGGGTTGATATAGGGAAAAATTGACTAAAATAGTAATTATTTAACTAAGGGTGTTAGGAGAGACTAATGGCAGATGTTAGTACATCCTTTCTCACATACGGATTCAGCAGAAAGACATCATCCAGCAGGGTGATTATGGCATCAGAGATGAAGATGAATACAAGCAGAAACAACGATAAAGATGAATCCAAAACTCCAGAAGGAAGAAAAACCGAGATGTTCGAAGAAGAAGATGAGTGATGATGAAGAGGTTATGCATGGGTGGATATGACTCTGTGATCAGAAGGAAGTGGGCAAGAGAGAAAACGAAGGAGACCAGAGATTCGAAGTTCTGATGGAAGAAAGCGGCGAAGATTTGAAGATTAAAGGTGCTTTATGTTCAAGAGATTTTATCCTCCAATGATTGGCAAAGAAGAAAATAGGAGAATAGACCGAGGCGTATCAGTACCTGGGGAAGAGACGACTTTGGGAGAGGCAAGGGAGCTCAGAGGAACAGCTCGGGAGACGCTGAAGATAACAGAAGAGACAAAGGAGAAAACCTGCTGAGAACATTTTAATCCCAAGAATTGGAGGAGAAGAAAGAATACATTGAGGTAAAGATGCTGAAGAAAAGCAAGAAGATGATGGAAGAGCGATATTTGGAGGACAGAACTTAAAATATAACTTTTGAAGAATCCTGATATGTCAACCTTAACAAAAGAACAGGGGACGAAGAAACTCTGAGGAAGTCAATCATACAACTGGTGGAGAAGAGAAGCTTGTGGGATGAAGAATCCAGGGGTGAACTCAAATCAACAATCACCTGGTTACAGCTTCAACTGAACAATATCAAAATAGCAATTATACCAGCCAAGGGGGATCAGATGTTCCATATCGACCGCCAGTTTCTGGACAGACACAGAATTGGAGGAGGAGGAAAGAAAGAGAACATTTTTTAAGGAAGATACAGGGGCAATTCAAGATCACCTGTTAGTGCCTAGAAGAGACTTAAAGGGGTTATGTTCGCTGAGAGAATTGATTAGAAGAAGAAGAGTAAAATAGCTAACAGTTGAAACCACCCCGACAGAGGACTATAAGAGAAATAATGGTGAATAGTGTAAAAACTTATCTGTGTTCAGCCTAAAGAGGTTAAACCACTAATTGATAACTAATTAGGATAGGGATTTGAGGTAGTAAAACAGTTAATTACTCTTAAGGTACTAATATTAGAAGATGCTGTTACTTCAGTGTTGGGAAGAGATGCATGGTTTGAATGGACAATCTGTACAATAAGATGTACACTAGACTGTCTATTAAGACAATCTGTCTGAAAAGTTAAAAGGGGTGACTGTTTGTTCTTGGGTTACATTCTTAATTAAGAGATTTCAGGCTAGGCTAAAAGGTGTTTAGACGTTTGCCAAGTCTGTGTGTAATGAGTCAGAAAGCAGGTGGAACTTTCAATCACATATTCCAAAAATTTGGTGGTAAGGGATTTTGTAGAAAATCAGGGGAAAAGGTTTAAAATGTTATGGGAGAGAAAGGATTAGATTAAAATAGTTAGGGGTAGGCTAGGTTGAAGGGACTCTAAGACAGTAAGCCCAGAGTTTCAAAGTTAGTAGTAAGAGAGAGAACAATGGTTAAGGACACTCTGTAGAAGTAGGAAGATCAAAGAAGGTAATTATAGGGGTATTTTGTGTAATCAAAAGTTTGAAAAGTCAGGGATTTGAGAGATGAGGACTGAGATTTGGGGAAAAAGTGACACTAGTGGTGATAGATGGAAGTACAAGTAAAGAGTTCAGTTCAAAGTCTTAGGGGAAAACTAGGAGTAAATAAGGACATTAACACTTCAGTCTATTAGAACAACAGGGAGAAGCAATTTAACTCTTTCAACATGGACAGTTATTAAAAGCCATAAATATATCGCATTGTTGATTATAAGGGAACCAATACAGCACCAATTTTAGGGGGAAAAATACTTATTAGGGTTTAGGATGGGGACGTTTTCTCCCAATGGAGAGATAATTATGGAGAATAAGTATTGTTATCAGGGACCAGGGAGGAAGGAGGTATAGTTTAGAAAGAGGGTTAGGAGTGACTGTTCAATGTTGCGAACGTGTACAGAGAAAGGTCAGGGAGAATATTTGTATACTTATCTAGTGTAAGCATTAGAAGTTGTTCCGGTTAGGAATTATTGGTTAAAGGGCTATGTAATTCAAAGTAACGCTTTATAATGGAAGAGTTAAGGTTTGTGGCCTCCACAGTCACCAAAGGAGTTCAGGAAAGAGTAGATTATCATCACTCAACAGTAGATAATACACCGAGGATAATGGGAACCTTTTGCACTAGAAGTAATTAGGGTTGATACAGCAACTAAATCAACTACTTTAATGAGTAACTTTGGAAGGGATTAATGATACGATGTAGGGAGTATGGCATCGACAACAACTGTTCTGAAATTAAAGGGGGTTATGCAAGAAGGACTCCAGGTTATGTTACGGATGGAGAGGGCTGTCCAATGATAAATGTACGAATAGGGTTAAAATAGGAGAACAGATAGTAGTAGAGAGAATATAGATTCATCATGGAGGACAGGATGAGGTCTTTGATTTTGATGACAGACAGGGGAGAGGTATCTGATCAGTACCGCTCGTTTCTTCTGTTGTGGAAATTAGAGATAGATTAACTCATTCTGTAAGATCAGTGAGGAATCTTGAGGTCCATGTCTGTTGAGGATTCCAGCACTGAGATTTAGACGGTCGTGTGGCCTCTATCAGGTGTGGTTTCAGTCTTGATGATTTGTCATGACTGTGGTATCAGCAACAGTCATTGACAGATGGGAATAATGTCGTTGTCAGAACAGTGGTTTAAGTCTAGGGTTAGGTGGAATTGGGTTCAAGTAAATTAATAAGTGGAGATTGTTAAATGGGAAAGAAAAAGCAGGTAACAACTTAGAATCCTGGAAGTGATTCAGGTGAAACATTGAGGGCTAAAAGTTGTTTTATTCTAATAAAACATATGAGGTAAGGGGGTGTGTTTATGGGAAGTTCAGATTGGGATGTTATATGATAACTTTGGATAAGCATGACCTTAAGGGTAGTAATGAAATATGTTACTTTTTTAGGTAGCAGGTAGTAGAAGAAAAGCAGGACTTTGATGGTTAAACGATTAGCTTTGTGACAATGTGACTATGGAGAATTTTAGAGATATTTGGTGGGTTTGTGATGATAAAAATATATTCTTACATTATGGATGGGAAAGGATTTTGTTACATGTCAACGTTGAAGCTTCCATATGAGGTTTTACCATTATAAAAGGGATAGCATTGGACACAGCTAAATCTAGGGTTGGAAAGGTGACAATGGCGACATGTCATAGTCTTCAAGCCTATCATTGAAGGATAAGGTCAGGGGGAGAAGGGGGACTTTATTCATGGTATGGTGTAACATTTGGGAAGATCATATTGATAAATATGTAGTTATACTTTGAGTCCAGATAGTTCAGGAAAAAAAGTTCACTGGGGTTATAGATGCATTATAAGGGATGTGTTTGGGAGATCCTGAGAATTTTTGGTTGCAAGATCAATTAGGCCAGTAAAGGGGCAGTGATGGGTCAGATTTTAGTTTCAGCTTTGATAACACTGTGATGTTTGTAATTTGTTACTGATCTTTGAGAAAGGATATTGAGATAGGTTGGAGAATGATGCCTGGAGACAACACTCAGATGCCGGTGTTGACTGTTCCTGATCTGGATAAAGATGGACCAGTGGAAATCGATGGATGAAATATCAATTTTGATAATTTGATCATTTTCAATTTTTTTTTTTTTCAATATTTGGGTGATGTTGGTATGATTTATGAATCAAAGGGGGAAATAGGTTTAGTGATTCATGCATCATTTATATATCAGTTTATATTCTTAGTTGAGATGATGTTTAATTTGAAAGTGTTTGTTTTTGCAAAAGATACTGTTTGGTCGTTTTTCTTTTCATTCCAGAAGCATTTAGGGAGAACATGTGGAGATTGAAATACTCAAACAAATGACAATATGAAGGGACAATATGACTGGAGGAGATGAAACAAGGAGGGTGTGGCTGATTCCATCATCAACAAGTCCATGGGAAGAGGACACTACAGGGAGATGAAGTGTAGTGGACTACATTCCAGTGTTTGCAATGGAAAATATGACATGTGTGTAATCACATAATTGTGTCATATTTTTAGGTATAAATTTTTGTAGAATGATGTTTGATGTTATTGACTACATGTGTAAGGATCTTAGATGTTTTTGTTTATTTCGTGAATGTTTAGGGACAGAGAGGCTAGGAAGCTGGAGAGTTTCATTGTCCGGTCCTATCAGGGTTGACCAGTACAATGGATGTTTATGGATAGGATTTTTGTTTGCATGTTTGCAGGGGCTTACATGTGTATTTAATTACCATCATAGTTTCCAAATGCATTTACATGGTTAATGAGGGTTATCTGGAGTACCGGATCGGTGGTTGCCTGGGGGCAGAGGGACCATGAGAGAATTTTACTGTCTTGATTGATATGGATGGATGGCTGCCAGGCAGTTTTTCGCTCTTACAATCCATAGAGATTTCTTCATATGTCAGTAGTAATGGATTTTACTTCAAAAACAGTTGTTCATATTTCATAGTAATGTATTTACACTCCATAGAGATTTCTTCATATGTCATAGTAATGGTTCACACTTCATAAACAGGTATTTCATAGAAAGGTATTCACGTCTAGAGAAGAATGTTTTGGTTTAATGTTAAAGATACTCAATGAGATAAATTACATTTGTTATAATCTTATTCTGTTTGGTTTCGGACGTTTGGTTGTCTCGAAGGGGGAATGTAGTGTATTGACAATATGATGGTGTTAAAGTGTTTTTAGATGGAACTGAAAGAATGTTTGGTTGTTCAGGCCAGAGGGGGATGTTTCATGATGTTGCTTTGAAATGTGTTGGAGGGTAGACGCTCCGAGGGAGACTGGTGATTGGCCAGAAGAGGGGGTAACCCTTATTTTGGAGTGTCTATATAAAGAAGGGTTTTAGACAATAAACCTCAGAGCAGCCCCTAGAATGGGAGGACACTGCTCTCCAGACTCGTGAAGTCTGTCACCCATGCTGAAGCTTGTGACTGAATAAACCTTATGATCAATGTTCAGTATGAGCAGACTCCTTTTTGTTGACAGCAATAATGACCACCATTCATCACTGCTCGACATAGATACTGTGCGGTGTTTGGAGGATATATTGGCACCTGTGCCAATATATCACTCCAAAACACCGAAAGCACAGCTCTGTGCCATATATGGCTTCTCGGGCATTATCACTTAAATATGAGTAATGGGTATTCCCTTTATTTATCTATGCCAGGACATTATCACTTTTTATACAACGGGTTACCAACCATATTAAAATAATGATTGATATATTTTCTTAATTTTTTTGGATTAATTTCCTTATTATTTCATCCTTCCAGCCAAGATATAGTCCCGAGACAAATCTAGGTTGCTACCAAGCCAGCTGGTGGGTTCGTGTTGGTTCGGGCTAAGGAGACGTGACCCAGTCGTTCAGTCTTTTTGTTCTGTATCTATAGGACGGACCCAGTCATTCCAGTCTTTTTGTTCTGTATCTATAGAAGCGACCCGACTGAAAGTCGTTCAGTCTTTTTGTTTCTGTATCTATAGACGTGACCCAGTCATTGTCTTTTTGTTCTGTATCTATAGGACGCGATCCAGTCGTTCAGTCTTTTTGTTCTATATCTATAGACGCGACCAGTCGTTCAGTCTTTTTGTTCTGTATCTATAGACGCCACCCAGTCATTCAGTCTTTTTGTTTCTGTATCTCTATGGGACGCACCCAGTTGTTCAGTCTTTTTGTTCTGTATCTATGAGGACGCGACCCAATCGTTCAGCATTTTTTTGTTCTGTATCTTAGACGCTGGGCCAGTCGTTCCAGTCTTTTTGTTCTGTGTATCTATATGGACGCGACCCAGTACGTTCAGTCTTTTTGTTCTGTATCTATGGGTACGTTGACCAGTCGGTCGTTCTAAATGTTTCATTGCCATACTGGCTGGTAACGTTAGATCCCTTCCTTTGCCTTTAGCTACCCAACTCCACGGCTAACGTACAGTCAAGTCAAACTGTGCAGCCAGAATAAAACTTGAGTAGCTGCATTTGCATTTGTTTAAGCTGTTTTCTAGAGACATTTTATTTGGATACATCCACAACAATGAGCTAATGAGGGTGATTTGGCCTGGCATAGAAAATGTATCTCGTCGGGGACTTTGTCCAGAGGAGCTATGCCAACAACACAGCTAACACAATCACTTTCAAGGAAGCTGGAAAGACTGCAAACTAGCTGCACTTCCTGCCTCGTCCGAATGCTGCAATGTTCAAATGTCAGAGACAGACAGCAAGGCAAATCTCCGCTGTTGAAATGTGAGATAATGTCAAGATGCTTTTTATAGTGAAGATCAAGTTAATAAACAGCCTGGCTGGGCTGATGAGAGTGGATTGGGCGCAGTCAGTTGCCAACCTACAGTTGTATAAGTACCACTAGATGCTTCTATAAAACTGATAATAAACTTTATTGTGACTATATCACATGTAATATGTCAATAAAGTTTAAGGAGTGTGTGTGTGTATGTTTGAGAGTAACAATGCTGTTATGTTATGTAAAGAAAAAAACACACCTTCTCACAAATCCATTCGAATTTCGAGTCACACCCAAAGTCATTCCATGCATGTAGAGGGATATTTTGTACACCTCCATATATCATAGCACAGTCCTTCTCTCCAGCAGCAGAATCAGGGTTTTGACCACCACCCAGTACCTACAAGGTAAACACCAGTGATACAGTTAAACCTTGTGGTAAAAACAAACCCTGGAAAATATCCAGATGTTTTTCCACTTTAATTGTTCAAGAGACTTTTTTATAAGAGTAGTTATACATTTTATGCTTTGGTCAGTGGTGTGCATGCCACCCCATTTCCAAGTTCCCTGTGTGTCTCTGTCAGGTAGATCCAATCCAGATCCATTGATCAAAATGTAGAAATACCTTTGTTGAAAAAGATACAACAAAAAAATAGTATATAATGAAGATTGATCATATCCAATCACTCCTTCCTTCCTCCCTCTCTCTCTCCCCCTCTCCCTCTGTCTCTGTCTATGTTGCTCTCGTTGTCTCTGTCTCGCTCTCAAAAATTCTTAGTTCTTTATTGGCATGACAATAAAATGTACATATTGCCAAAGTATACTTTGGAAATGGAATGATTAATTGACAATATTAACCATAAAACATAATCTAGATGTAAACGTGAAACATGACAATCAGTAGAAACAATAACCAAGGGTGGGGGATGGGGTTGTATTAGAAATGGCAATCAGCAAGAAAATAAACACACAATGGACAATACGGCGTAATAAACAACACAATGGCATTGCAGACCGAAGTGCAGGTTGGTTGGTCGATCTTATGGCAGGCAGCAATGTAGTGCACTGCCCAACCCACAGTTCTGTAAAAATCCCCAACAGAACGGGAAGCTTCTTGTCATCTGAGTGTCGGAAGCTTTTAATTGTGGTTTTCAAATTGATTTAATAAACATATGTTTTCCCTCCAAATACTCTCTCTCTCTCTCTCTCTCTCTCTCTCTCTGTCTCTCTCTCTCTCTCTCTCTCTCTCTCTCCTTCTTTTGTTTCTCTCTTACCTGTTCATCTTCGCTGTTTACTTGATCACCAGGTCTGTCCTCTCTTCAGACAGTCCTGTCTGGCGTATTTTCCGTTCACCTCAGTAGAGATGTAGTAACAGCTGCAGCCAAACATCTGCCATCCTTGCCGCATACAGTTTTCGCTGACGGAATACTTGGAACAACAGCAACATATTGCAATACAATCAATCAATTTCATTCTGTTAGAAATATTATTATTTAGTGCGATGCTACGAATATGGAGTTTTTGCCCGCCCTGTCCTAACCCTCTGAAAGCTTTTTTCTCAAAATCTAAGAGATCCGAATCACGTTCTGCTCATATGTTATTTTACACGACATTTCGTTTTTCTCTTTACTCACCCTCTTCTGAACCCTCAACCAATTTGATCATATGATGATGTAGCCTATATTTCTGATCAGTTGCGATTTGAATAAAAGTTCCAAAAATATACACTACCGGTCAAAAGTTTTTGAACTACCATTCAAGGGTTTTTTCTTTATTTTTACTATTTTCATACTTGTAGAATAATAGTGAAGACATCAAAACTATGAAATAAACATATGGAATCATGAGTAGTAACTCAAAAAAATGTTAAAATAAAATCAAATAGCCACCCCTTTGCCTTGATGGCAGCTTTGCACACATCTTGGCATTCTCTCAACCAGCTTCACCTGGAATGCTTTTCCAACAGTCTTGAAGGAGTTCCCAAATGCTGAGCACTTGTCGGGCTGCTTTTCCTTCACTCCTGCGGTCCGACTCATCCCAAATCATCTCAATTTGGTTGAGGTCGGGGGATTGTGGAGGCCAGGTCATCTGATGCATCACTCTCACTCTCCTTCTTGGTCAAATAGCCCTTACACAGCCTGGAGGTGTGTTGGGTCTGTCCTGTTGAAAAACAAAACGATAACGTCCCATAAGCGCAAAACCAGATGGGATGACGTGATCAAGCTGCAGAATGCTGTGGCAGCCATGTGCTGGCCAAGTGTGCCTTGAATTCTAAATAAATCACAGACAGTGTCACCAGTAAAGCACCCCACACCATAACACCTCCTCCTCCATGCTTTACGGTGCGGGAAATACACCGACGTGGAGATCATCCGTTCACCCACATCGCGTCTCAAAGACACTGGAAGTTGGAACCAAAAATCTCAAATTTGGACTCAAACGGCAAATTCTTAAGATTGTCTGTCTGTCTATGGCTATTTGAACTTGGATAATAATATAATAATATGACATTTAGCAGACGCTTCTCCAAAGTCACTTACAGTCATGCGTGCATATTTTTGTGTAGCAGGTGAATCCCCTGGGATCGGAACCCACTTTGGCGTTAGCAAGCGCCGTGTAATTGATCTGAAATGGATAAAGCAATGGTTGCTTTCGAAACCATTTCACTTGTTACCCAGAAATAAATGATAAGCATAATTGTACTTGTCAAACTTACAGGAGACTGACAAGTAGATCCCAGCCAGTAGGAGAACACACAGCAGCCCTGAGAGACACTGCAGCAACTAGGAAGGGTCTATTCCATGAGCTATCAGAACCTGACCAGAGAAGGACTTTATATTAACTACAATAATATGAACTGTCTGGATATAACAGGGATAAAAGGATGGAACATGTGTGTGTGTGTGTGTGTGTGTGTGTGTGTGTGTGTGTGTCTTACCTGAGAGTCCAGGTTGAAGTGTGCTTCTTGGGATCACTTCATTCCCAGTCTGGTAGTAAGGAGAAGTATCTGGAGTTTCACACATGGACTCTTCAAAGACATACAGCGGGAGAACAAGTATTTGATACACTGCCGATTTTCAGATTTTCCCTACTTACAAAAGCATGTAGAGGTCTGTAATTTTTATCAGGTACACTTCAACTGTGAGAGACGGAATCTAAAACAAAAATCCAGAAAATCACATTGTATGATTTTTAAGTAATGAATTGCATTTTATTGCATGACATAAGTATTTGATATATAAGAAAAGCAGAACTTAATATTTGGTAGAGAAACCTTTGTTTGCAATTCAGAGATCATATGTTTCCTGTGGGTCTTGACCAGGGTTTGCACACTGCAGCAGGGATTTTGTGGCCCACTCCTCCATACAGACCTTCTCCAGATCCTTCAGGTTTCGGGGCTGTCGCTGGGCAATACAGACTTCAGCTCCCCTCCAAATATTTTCTATTGGGTCCAGGTCTGGAGACTGGCTAGGCCACTCCAGGACCTTGAGATGCTTCTCGGAGCCACTCCTTGAGTTGCCCTGGCTGTGTGTTTTAAAGTGGGTGTCATGCTGGAAGACCAGAAAGCCACCACCCATCTTTAATGCAGTCTTGCTGAGGGAAGGAGGGTTTGTTTGCCAAGATCTCGCCCGATACATGGCCCCATCCATCCTCCCTCAATACGGTGCAGTCGGGTCCTGTCCCCTTTACAGAGAAAGCATCCCCAAAGAATGATGTTTCCACCTCCATGCTTCACGGTTGGGATGGTGTTCTTGGGGTTGTACTCATCCTTCTTCTTCCTCCAAACACGGCGAGTGGAGTTTAGACCAAAAAGCTTTTTGTCTCATCAGACCACCATGACCTTCTCCCATTCCTCCTCTGGATCATCCAGATGGTCACATAAACTTCAGACGGGCCTGGACATGCCTGGCTTGTGTGTCACTACGGTTTTCTTTGAGACTGTAATCCCAGCTCTCTTCAGGTCATTGACCAGGTCCTGCCGTGTAGTTCTGGGGCTGATCCCTCACCTTCCTCATGATCATTGATGCCCCACGAGGTGAGATCTTGCATGGAGCCCCAGACCGGTGATTGGACTGGTCATCTTGAACTTTCCATTTCCTTTTCTAATAATTGCGCCAACAGTTGTTGCCTTCTCACCAAGCTGCATGCCTAATGTCCTGTAGCCCATCCCAGCCTTGTGCAGGTCTAAATTTGTCCCTGATGTCCTTGCACAGCTTCAATCTTCTTGGCCATTGTGGACACGTGTATTTTTCCAGGTAACGAAGTTCAAACAGGTGCAGTTAATACAGGTAATGTAGTGGAGAACAGGAGGGCTTCTTAAAGAAAAACTAACAGGTCTGTGAGAGCTGAATTCTTACTGGGTGGGGTGATCAAATACTTACGTCATGCAATAAAATGCAAATTAATTAGCAAAAATCATACAATGTGATTTTCTGGATTTTTGTTTTAGAATTCCATCACTCACAGTTGAAGTGTACCTATGATAGAAATTACAGACCTCTACATGCTTTGTAAGTAAGGAAAACCTGCAAAATCGGCAGTGTATATCAAATAACTTGTTCCCCCACTGTAAGTTACTGGTTGTCAACTCCAACGTGTTCCCCTAAAACATCTTCATTGGAACAATGCTCCCCAGACATCTCCATGGTTACCACTGTCTCTGTATGCTATTTGTGAGATGGACAGGGAACTATCATACCAGGAATATCTATAGAGGGAAAATGGAAAACAAAGGGTAGCTGTTGACATATTAATATCATACACATAACAGCCGCATGCAAATTCAGGGGCGTTTCCAGAACTCCTTTACAAACAGATTCTTGTTGGATAGGACAGAGTCAATGAAGACTTCAACTGGATACATGGTCATGGGAAACAGATCAGACACGGAATTACAAAAATGTTTATAAGTTTATTGTTAAGACTATAAATATGGTTTATTACAAGTGCATCACACTCAAGAGTGGATAAGCATGAAAGGCTGTATACAAATTCCTAAATTCAGGAGCTTACTTGGGATTGTTCCACTCCAAATTACAAAATGATATTGGTTTCCACCCTGTAATGCAGTTATGTACAGGTATAACAGCAATCTATGCTTTGGTTTCCAATTGCTAACCAATTGCTAACGTTTTTGCATATGTGGCACAAATCCCATTCAAGTCATGGTCAAACATTAGCATTTGGAAACAGTAACAGGAATAATAAACCAAAGCATGGGTGGCTGTCCTACCTTGTCCATAGACTGCTTATAGGGTAAGGAAACCAATATGTCATTTTGCAATTTGAGTGAACTATCCTTTAATGCACTTAAGTTGCAGGTTTTTATTTAGGTTAGGTACACAATGGATAGGGATTCAATGGATAGGATATCACACAGCACTCAGTTCAAGTTTAGCTGAACACAGAAACCTGGCAACCAGGCAACTACAATAACTCACAGAAAGTAAAGCTCAAATGTCAAATTAGCACTCCTGCAGAATGCACAGACAGCTTATAATACATCTAAACAGATTCATTGCCAACGCTTGTGCATTATACCTGTTGGCCTCCAAGCTGTCACACAAAGGAAACAAACAACCACAGTCTTTACTGTACTCTTAGTTGATCAAAATCCAACAATTCACTAAAAACTCAACACTTGTTAACAGCGTGGCAGCTTGGGAGTCCAGCAGTGACCTCTCCCTGATCCAAGCTTGCACCCAGAGCACACCATGTGCTCTTCTTTTTGTAGGAAGGAAACGTCTGCTCAATCACTTCGTTAACACGAAAGAACCAAGACAAACGGAATCACTATCCAGAAGCATATTCAATAGCAACACAGGACTATCTTCACTCTTCCTCCCTTTCCTTTTAGGTCCTGCAGATTTGTTTACTGTACATCAACACATGTTCACATGGGTCCAGGACTACAAACGATGGGTCATTAATGTCCATACAATTGATTTTACACTACAAGCTTGCTCCAAGTGGATATTGAGGTGGGTAGGTTTAACCAGTGAGGATGGAATGACGACAGAAACCACCGGGCTCTCTTCTCTCTTAATGAATCTGATTGGTCGAGGAGGTTTTGATCGTTGATTATCTTTTGGGACCCATATAAGGGATCCATAAGCCAAATATGAGCATGTGATATTGTGCTTATATGTAACTCGACAACAAAGACTGACTGCTCCAAAGATAATAAAGTAACTTGATTGGTGATACAGTAAACTCCCTGATCCAGTGTATGTAATGATGGTTTGGTACTGTTGAGAATCTTTGCACTAAATCGAAGCATGCAAATATCTGTAGCAAGTAAGAAGAATATAAATGAGTGACATCACTGCCAATCTTCTCAACTTTGACTGTTAGAGCCTTATTTCCTGCATGAACCTCCTTCAAAATAGTCAACAGGTCTACCATCTCTTCTGTCTGTTCCTACAGTGGGGGTTCGATATTACTGACACCCTTGATAAAGGGTGTCAGCCTGGCCAATCGGGAGAAGGGCGTTGGTCAGGGAGGTGACCAGGAACTCGATGGTCACTCTGACAGAGCTCCAGAGTTCCTCTGTGGAGATGGGAGAACCTTCCAGAAGGACAACCATCTCTGCAGCACTCCACCAATCAGGCCTTTATGGTAGAGTGGCCAGACGGAAGACACTCTTAAGTAAAAGGCACATGACAGCCCGCTTGGAGTTTGACAAAAGAAACTTAAAGGACTCTCAGACCATGAGAAACAAGATTGTCTGGTCTGATGAAACCAAGATTGAACTATTTGGCCTGAATGCCAAGCGTCACGTCTAGAGGAAACCTGGCACCATCCCTACGGTGAAGCATGGTGGTGGCAGCATTATGCGGTGTGGATGTTTTTCAGCGGCAGGGACTGGGAGACTAGTTAGGATCGAGGGAAAGATTAACGTTGCAAAGTACAGAGAGATCCTTGATGAAAACCAGCTCCAGAGCGCTCAGGACCTCAGACTGGGGCGAAGGTTCACCTTTCAACAGGACATAGACCCTAAGCACACAACCAAGACAACGCAGTAAAGGGTCTGAATACTTATGTAAATGTTATATTTCCGTTTTTATTTTTAATACATTTGCTAAATCTTCTAAAAACCTGTTTTTGCTTTGTCATTATGGGGTATTGTGTGTAGATTGATGAGGGGGAAAAAACAATTTAATACATTTTAGACCTTGGGAGTTAGAGGCACACACTTTGAGACTCTCTAGCCGCAGCAGAGGTTACCCCAGGTTATAAACTGTCTGTTCACACCTCTACCCCTCACTCACGCTGTTTGGTTGGTAGGGGAGGTTGCTAGGAGGGTGGACGCCTGATAGCCCTTCTGAGAGGGCAAAGCTCCTCAGTCTCTCACTGCAGCCCCAGGAGTCAACAGAAAGTTGACAAACCTCCTGGCTGTTCCAACAGAGAGGGCGTCACCGGTGGACCTCTCCCTCATGGGCCTTGCTCAACCTTACTCTGGACATTCCTCTACGAGTGTTTAGTTGCTCAGTAACCAACATAACCAATTTTGCAGAGTCAGCGATCTTCTGCTATAATTGATGCCCAGTGTGTATTACTATGTAACTACATGTCTATACCCACCTTCGATGTGAATGTATCTTTGTTACATCCTGGTGTAGTATATCATGTAACATAGTCCATTTATCCAGTCCTGTGTACTTCAGCCAGGCAGTACAGTCTTGGCCCATTGTTTGCAAAGGCCTGAAGATAACCGCCATGTTTGTGTGTTATGCAACCCAAGATGGCTGCCCACATGGCCTTACTATTGTTTACATGCTAGCCTAGCATTGGTAGCTTAGCATGCTACTTCTAGATGCAATTGTTTACACTGCTGTGCTGTATGCTATGCTAGCCCTACTAGCCAATGCTATTAGCTGTACTCTGTATAGCAACCCACAGCCTTTGACATACTAGCCTGGTGTGCTAACTGTTGATGCCTATGCTAGTCTGCCTAGTTCCTATTGTGTGTTAGGTTAGCCTAGCCCCCTGTACATAGTGTGTTTATAACCTGTGCTATGCTTAGCCTGTTAGGCCTTTGCTAATTACTTAGCGCTACATGTACATTACTACCTATGTACATTCCTGCTATATTGCTACCGTAGCACTGCATTGCTATAGCCTTACTGCTATATAACACATTGTAATACCCTATCCTACTATCTGTATTGATCCTTTTGCACTAACTCTTTTGACTCATCACATACGCTGCTGTTACTGTTTATTATCTATCCTGTTGCCTAGTCACTTTATCCCTACCTATATGTACATATCTACCTCAATTACCTCGTACCCCCCCACATCGACTCAGTACTGGTACCCTGTGTACATGGCCAAGTTATTGTTACTCATTGTGTATTTATTCCTCATGTTATTATTTTTATATTATTTCTCAATTTTTCTCTCTGCATTGTTGGGAAGGGCCCGTCAGTCAGCGTTTCACTGTTCGTCTACACCTGTTGTTTATGAAGCATGTGAAAAACAAAATATGATTTTTTATTTAATTTGTGTATTTCTCTCTCTGTTCTAGAAACCACTATCACTTAGATTTTCACTAGTCCACTTCCTGTCTGCTGTGTGTGTGTGTGTGTGTCTTGTAGTAAAAAAAATGTGTGAACTGTGTATCTGTCTCTATCGATCCAGTATCCCTGCACATATGGAACTGGAACTGACCCTGTATATAGTATGTCTATTTACTTTATCGTGTTCTTCTTATTTCTTATTTTTGTATCTGGTGTGTTCTTGTTCTACCTTGTTATTTTTAGTATTACATTGTTATTGATTACTGAATTGTTGGGGTTAGAGCTATAAAGAAAGGCATTTCACTGTACTTGTGCATGTGACATTAAAAACTTGAAACTACTGGTAATTTCCATCCTCTAGCCAGGGCGCTGGGACAGTTGTATCTCTATCAGAGACCATCACATGTTGGCGCTCTTTTTCACAGTTCGTTTCACACGCACTGACTACGTTTTTACACGTTTGTATAGGCTAATAAACAGTTTTTCCCATGTTTAGGTAGCCTAAAGGAAAAACAGTCACATTTTGAAGAAAGACATGCTTAGGGAAACAAGAGTAAGCATTTAGGGGTAATGATGAACCCAGACACTTCCACCGTGTTTTCGGATAGGCCTATATCAACCAAAATACAGAATGATTTGATTGAAGCTGTTTCTAATGTAAGGACAGACAAATGGACTTCATTTACAAGTAAAGGTAGGCCTAAATGCATTTTACTTTGCAATTTGCGGGTATAGGCTACTGTTGGCATTGTGCATGATGACTTGTTGTTTTTGCTGCACATTTCCACGCCAGATCGATCTGTGTGTTCTCCAACGTTTTAGGGTGATCTGGTGTTGGATGTGCGATGCTGCTTTTTCATGTTTGATGAGACCTCGCATGCGACCCGTAATAAGACTATGCAATCTGACTCCATAAAGATGAATAGCAAAGTGCAACCGAGACTCTTAAAGCGCTACAGGAATAGACTATCAAGTAAGGTCTGAGAATTGTCTATCAAAGGCAAATAGGTTTAATATCATTGTAAAATGAATGATTACATTATAAGGCAATACTGTAGCAGAGTGACATTGAGTGATCCTGGGACCGCCTCTTTGCCTCAATAGTAAGTCTCCTGGTACACCCAACCTGAAAGAAGAGACAATTCAGAGAAAAAAACAACAGAATTAGTTCGATTTCATCTTGCCACACTGCAAATCTCCATGATACAAAAGGATATAATTCGGCACTCCCAATCCTACATGTCATTGTCATGTTATTATACAATAATTGACAGTGACGGCCAATTGTCGGCATTAGCTTAACAACTTGTTGTGGTCCATAGTCCCTGAGCACTTACCTCCTGGGTTCCGTCGCATGATGTATTTCCTAACCTCATCATAGATGAAGATGAGCAGGGTGTAGGGAAAGGCACACACCCACCAGAAAGGCCTGAGGAATAACAGAAGGAAATAGAGAAGAAAAATAGAAGGAAAGAGGGAAGGAAAATAAAATAAAATATTAAGTTGAGCGTAAATCTGGGAGCTACGTTTTCTCTCTCGGTTGGGCAGTAAACCCCATTACACTTCAGCTAGCTAGTGAACCCCAACTGATCCTGTGAGACCGCAGTAGTCTCCGCCCTTTATAATATCCACCCATTTTACCACTCATCTTTTAAAACAGGCGGTGACCTTTGTTCCAAGCTGGTATACAGAAGAGTTTAAGATAATCTGAAGGGTCCACTGCTCACTTGAGTGGGTACATTCTGATGGCGACATCCATTCCAGGGCAGTAGGACAGGAAGAGAGCCAGGGGCGGATTCGAACAAAGTCCGAAGATGAGAACACGGTTCCTTTAGGTGGGAGGAAAAATAAAATATCTTTCATGAATTTAAACCAACAGGGTGGATATTGATTTTGAAGTGAGTTGCAGGGGCTGTATGAACATGTGTGTGTGTTGTGTGTGTACCAGACTTAGACCAAGACCACGGAGATCGATGTGTGTACTTACTTCGTTAGTCCCTGCTGAAAGAAGGAGTTCTTCCTGGTCTTACAGACGACCAAAACGGCCCACTGTGCAATCACGACAGCGACGAAGTACGCTGTGTGGGGTAAACTCAATAATCTTTCTGCTCTCATATGTCTGAAGGATGGGGGAGAGAGAGCGGAGAGGCGGAGAGAGGGAGAGAGAGAGAGAGAGAGAGAGAGAGAGAGAGAGAGAGAGAGAGAGAGAGATAGAGAGAGAGAGAGAGAGAGAGAGAGATGAGGGCAGATAGAGGAACAAAGAGGAAGAGGAGAAAGAGGGGAGGTGTTTATTACATTTTTTAATGAATGTGTGGTGAGCCTGTGAGCCAGTGACAGCAGCGGCATCCACAAGTGTACAAATGGTAGTTCTGGAGGAATAGTAGCAAGCTGTCTACGAAGCCCAAAGCACGGAGAGGACGTTGGGGGTTGTGAGTTGTGCTGCCGAGGCTACGGACCTGTCTGTGTCTGCCTCTCTGGCAGTGACTGAAAAGGTTCCCTCTTTCTCAAGACCATTGATTCTTCCTCCGCTGACTATCCAAAATGCAAGCTGTGCAACAACCCTGATGCATAATCCCAGCCATGACTTCTGAACTTAGTTTTTTAATACTATATCACATTTATTGTTTTATTTAGTTTTCTTGAATTTCCCGATGGAATAAACTAACTGGACTAAACTACATTTGAAAAAAATTGGAGAGAGATTGAAAAAGCTCTAATGGAGAACTCATCACACAAGAAGGTACTCAAAACAAGGCTAATGCTAATCCCTTCATATAAATATAATGAATAGAACGGGCTAGGAAGCTATAACCCTGACAATTTGACCGGTATACTCATGCCAGCTCACCCATTATGCCATCATTGACTTGAATGGCGACGCCCTTTCTATTCATTCTATTTCTATGGATCCGTTAGTAAGGCGTCAGCAAAGGCAGAGCGGCATTTGTGTACTCACCACTGCTGGCCGTAGCTGTCCTCCAAGTCGTTGATAAACTGGTTTTCCCAGTCCAAACGGATACCTAGCAGATCCATGGGATAGAACCCGTTCTCAGCCATGATTACAAAGTATGTGAAGAAGCCAGCTGCGGCCAACATCACTCCTGTGAAGAGGGAGAAGGAGGAGAGTATTAGGTAACACTTCATTTAGATAGTCTGTAGAGCATCTACAGATGGGACTATCTACAGACTAACATCAGTAACATTTCAACTAACTATCTACTAACCCTAGCGCTAACCCTAACTTTTCCTTACCCTTACCCTAACCGTAGCAAGCAGTTGCTTATCAACAGATAGTCTGTTGTTAGTATGATGTTTTGTTGATAATACAGATGGACTATCCTAATAAAGTGTGACAGAGTATTTTGTCAGTGAAGAGACATCGATCAGATTGTAAATGTGCTATGAAACAGACTGGTCAACATACAACTCAAAAAGACCCGTTAAAAGGGCAGGCAAAACAGAAGCAGGGTCAAATTAACGCCTTACCAAATTGACCGTAGGCCACACTAATGAGTCTCTCGTTCACCAGTCGGTCGGTTTTGGGGTTCCGTGGCTGTCTCTTCATGATGTCGTTCTCAGCTTGTTCATAGGCCAGGGAGATAGCGGGGATCTTGAAGGTATCGATGGGAAAGATCACCCAAATTAGAAACACATCGTTGCTAACTTCGATGTTAGTGAAAATACCTTCTGAACAACCTCTGAAATGATCACGGACATTGTTTGTGGTGATGCACCAGAACACATGATCAGATTGTTCACAAAGTAGGAGTATCCACATCTGAAAGACCCACCATGTCAGTTCCCAGGTCGATGCAGAGGATGGTGACGGTCCCTAGGGCCAGCGGAATGTTGGCGAGGAGCAAGAAGAGGAAGGGGGTCATCTCTGGAATTTTACTGGACAGGGTGTAGGTGATGGACTTCTTCAAGTTGTCGAAGATCAGACGACCTTGAGGGGAAATAGAGGGTGGAAGGGGATAGTCAGGGTGATGACAGAAGGATGGAAAGACACAGCAGATTGATAGTCATCGGCAGAGCTCCTCCATACCCTCTTCAACACCAGTCACGATGGAGGCAAAGTTGTCATCCAGGAGGATCATGTCTGCAGCCTGCTTAGAGACGTCAGATCCAGCGATACCCATAGCAACACCGATGTCAGCCTTCCTCAGAGCAGGAGAATCGTTCACACCATCACCTGTCACAGCCACAATGGCACCCTGTGGATAAGTAAGAGAGGTGTTTAAAGGTCTTAGCAACGAAAGATGCAATGATCCTGACTGACACATAAGCATGGATTCATTAACTAAATAGTACCTGACGCTGGCAACCCTCCACAATAATCAACTTCTGCTGAGGAGAAGTTCTGGCAAACACAATCTCAGTGTGATGCTTCAGGATGTCATCCAACTCTTCGGTGGTCATGTCCTTCAGCTGTCCACCATGGACAACACAGGCCTTGGCATCTCTGCATGGCACAAAGATGGAATGTTAAAATATAAGCTAAATATAACTGGCTTGTATTTTTCCCAAAACGGCAAAATATAGGTTTCTGTCACTCAGCTTTAAGTGTAGAAAGTATGATGACATACACCGAAATTATCCCAAACAAACTGCAACATACCTTGGGTTGACCTCAGAAACTGGGATTTTCAGACGAGCAGCAATTTCCTCAACAGTCTCGTTTCCCTCAGAGATGATGCCCACACCCTTGGCAATGGCCTTCGCAGTGATGGGATGATCCCCAGTAACCATGATAACCTAAGCATAGGAAGGGAAGTTGAGTGGTCTGATCAAAGTGGCTGTTATGTGTGATGGCCTAAGAGTGTTGAGTTTAATATGATATTGCCATACCTTGATTCCAGCACACCTGCACTTGCTCACAGCGTCAGGCACGGCAGCACGGGGAGGGTCAATCATGGACATGAGGCCAACGAAGCTACAGATTCTCAGTGGGGAAGTTCATCTCTTCGCAGTCAAAGTCAAAGCCTTCGGCAAACTGGTCATCAGGGAGCTGGAAATGGCAGAAACCTGAAAAGGACACAGAGACAGAAACACGCTAGAACAAATCCTGCATGTTCAAGACTGTACATTAGCTCCCAAACCTTTGAATGAATATGTTTCCATATTGGTGTGTGCTCTCTTACCCAGCACTCTCTCTCCCAGCCCTCCTAGAGCTTCGTAGGCGTTCTGAAATGATGCTTTTATCTCGTCATCCAGAAGGATGTTCTTTGCCTTGGAGCAAGATGGTGGAGCAGCTGTCCAGGATCCTCTCAGGGGCTCCCTTCATCACCAGCAGATGCTTGGACTCGCCGGCCGTGTTGTTCTCATGAACGGAGAGCTAGGGGAAGAAATTTATTGTTTTTTGATGAGATGATACCATGAAGAGGGTTTACTTTATTTAAAATAAAATAACTCAGCAGGTTACCAGTAAGCCTGGTAAAGTAAAGTTCCGGCAGCGTATTGGATGTAGATACCCAGTGGCAGTTACAAGCTGATTGAGAAAAAGCCATCCATGATTTTAAATCCATGACACCACCTTTTTAGATCACAGTTTAACCCGTTGTTAACCCACACATTTTACTTCTTCAGTTTGTCAGTTTTTATTGTTATATTTTGTTTTTTATCCTCTTATGTTTGTTGTAAATATTTCAGTTTTTACTTCAATTGTTTTTTGTCCATAGTTTTTTCCTGTGAGCGCATTGCATTCCATGTCTGAAATGTCTGTGTAAATAAAGCTTGATTTGATTTGATTGACCAGATACTATGTATAAAGAGCACGTGTGGTTACCTGGTATTTGTTGGTGGAGTTGAAGGGGATCTCAACGACTTTGCGGTGCTTTTTCTCTCATGTCTTTGACAGACCCACAGCACAGCTCGATACACTTCAGCAGGGCAGTCTCTGAGGCGTCACCACATACATCTCTTTTGAGGATAGGTACGTTGCTCTGTTCTGCCAGGAAGACGGCGCGGTTGCACAGGCCAGCGACTCTAGCCAGTGCAGCCCAGGTGGAGGAGCTTTTTGTCGAAAAGAGGTACCGCTCTGGTTCTCTGTGGTGTCAGCGTCATGGATCTGGTTGTCGAACCACATGTGAGCCACGGTCATTCTGTTCTGGGTTAGGGTGCCAGTCTTGTCAGAGCAGATTGTGGAGGTGGACCCCAGGGTCTCCACAGCTTCGAGATTCTTCACCAGGCAGTTCTTCTTGGCCATACGCTTGGCAGTCAGAGTTAGACACACCTAAGATGGAAATCCATAGCAGAGGGTTAAAGAATAAAAAATGAGACAAAATATGTTTTGTTGTTATTTTTCATGAAGATTTTGTTAAACATGACTTTTCATCAGCACTCACAGTTACAGTAGCCAGGAGACCCTCTGGCACATTAGCAACGATGATTCCAATGAGGAAGATGATGGATGGCAGCCAACCATAGCCCAGAATAACAGAGAGGATTAAGAAAGTCACGCCGAAGAAGACGGACACACCGGTGATGATTTCGATGAAGTGATCAATTTCAATCCCGAGAGGCGTCTGCCCACTTTCCAGACTCATGGCCAAGGCGCGATACGACCCATGATAGTGTGGTCACCAGTGTTGATGACGATACCTCTGGCAGTTCCTGGAAGGACCAAACATGGAGAATATGGTTTGGAACAGGGTTCCCCAACTGGCGACCCGCTGGCCGAATTTGGAATGTGGGAGGTTTTATTTGGCCTCCCCATGTTTTCTGAGCACAAAATATATATACAGTACCAGTCAAAAGTTTGGACACACCTACCCACTCCAGGGTTTTTCTTAATTTTTACTATTTTCACATTGTAGAATAATAGTGAATACATCAAATCTAAGATATAACACATATGGAATAATGTAGTAACCAAAAAAGTGTAAAACACTGTGGAGGCCAGGTCATCTGGTGCAGCACTCCATCACTCTCCTTCTTGGTCAAATAGCCCTTACACAGCCTGGAGGTGTGTGGGTCATTGTCCTGTTGAAAAACAAATGATAGTCCCACTAAGCGCAAACCAGATGGGATGGCGTATCGCTGCAGAATGCTGTGGTAGCCATGCTGTTTGAGTGTGCCTTGAATTCTAAATAAATCACTGATACTGTCACCAGCAAAGCACCTCCACACGATCACACCTCCTCCTCCATGCTTCACGGTTGTAACCACACATGCGGAGATCATCCATTCACCCACACCGCGTCTCACAAAGCCACAGCAGTTGGCACCAAAAATCTCCAATTTGGACTCCAGACCAAAGGACAAATTTCCACCGGTCTAATGTCCATTGCTCGTGTTTCTTGGCTCAAGCAAGTCTCTTCTTCTTATAGGTGTCCTTTAGTAGTGGTTTCTTTGCAGCAATTCGACCATGAAGGCCTGATTCACATAGTCTCCTCTGAACAGTTGATGTTGAGATGTGTCTGTTACTTGAACTCTGTCAAGTATTTATTTGGCCTGCAATTTCTGAGCATGGTAACTCTAATGAACTTATCCTCTGCAGCAGAGGTAACTCTGGGACTTCCATTCCTGTGGCAGTCCTCTAGAGAGCCAGTTTCATCATAGTGCTTGATGGTTTTTGCGACTGCACTTGAAGAAACTTTCTATGTTCTTGAAATGTTCCTTATTGACTGACGCATTAAGAAGGAAAGAAATTCCACAAATTAACTTTTAAGAAGGCACACCTGTTAATTGAAATGCATTCCAGGTGACTACCTCATGAAGCTGGTTGAGAGAATGCCAAGAGTGTGCAAAGCTGTCATCAAGGCAAAGGGTGGCTATTTGAAAAATCTCAAATATAAAATATATCTTGAGTTGTTTAACACTTTTTTGGTTACTACATGATTCCATATGTGTTATTCTACTATGTCAAAAACAGTAAAAATAAAGAAAAAACCTTGAATGAGTAGTTGTGTCCAAACTTTTGACTGGTAGTGTATATATATATATATATATATATATATATATAAAATAAATAAATAATATGTATATGTATATATATATATATACACTACCAGTCAAAAGTTTTCATTGTTGGACTTTAAAAATGTAAAAACCTTCAGGAAATCAGCTCCAAGTGATTTAAATTTGGGAAATGTGTTCACAACTATTCCCACACATAATAAAGAGACACGTGATCATTTACAAATGTAAGCAAGGTTTGAAATTATGATGTTTTAGTCAAATATTATATGTTTGGGCTTCTTGCAGCCAATTATGTTCCGGCCCCCAGACCATCCGCTCAAGAAAATAATTGATGATTTGATGATTCCTGGTTTAGAATCACAAAGAGGCCGAATCAGACAAATGAACACTTTTAATATGCCTGCCTTTCTTACACACTTCTTAGTAGTTGGTATTCAGACTTACCTTATGGAGGGGCTTAACAAGGTTTTCGGGCAAGGTTCCCTTGCGTGCATTTAATACATTTAATTCAACCTCAGAAAACACACCCACTTGGTGGCCTACCATTTTAATCAGGGAGGTTTTGTTCACTCGTTTTTCGGTTCATTTATCTAAAGCAATCTCTTTAAATACTGTGCACCTTTAATTTGAATTTGATCGCCACAAGACTTGAATGTAGAGAATGTGTTCAGAATATAGAAAGATAGCCATGAAAACATATGCATATTTGTCTCTGTTTCAGAACTCATGGGTCAATTTTAAAACACTGATTTTACACATTATTTATGTTTAGGGAAAATCATGAATCCTACTTCATGTAAAAAATAAAGCCTTTATGTACAAAAAAAAGGTGTTTGATTAATTTTGAAAGTTGCCACATTCAGTTAATCAATGGTGAGGTTGAAAGTAGTCTAGCCTACAATCGTTTTATAATTATAGTATGGAGAATAGTATACAATAGTATGATATAATAAACATACTCTAATTTCCCGCACTAATCATGGAACTGTGCAAAGTGTTGCGCCGTGCGTCAAGATCAAAGTATCGGTTTGAGCTCCATAATGATTTAACAAGCCTATATGCCCCCGATGTATTTTTACTACAATTTGTATTTTGCCTTCATTAAATAGCATTCACCATTACTTGACCCTCAGCCACAGCCACAAAGACGTGACAGCGTTTACAGAGGAACGAGATAAAGCTAGGCTAAATCAAACGATGTAATGGAATGATACGAATGTAAGGAAGGGAACGAACACTAAATTGGCAGTTAAATATAGTGGCTAATAAGGAAAAAGGAAACGTTGGGGCATATGATTAAAACGTTCTAGAGAGCACAATGGCTACATTTGGCGCAACTCTTTACCTTAGTGCGCATCTACATTTGGCGTGTCTCCAAATTTGATCCCTGCAAGTTATAAGGCCATACAATAAAAATTCTGCATAACGGCACATATTTCATACTTCACTCATTTACCTAGCTCTTATCAATTAGCTCTTATCAATTTATAAATGACAGTGTATGGAGAATGCTGTTCCTTCTATTGGGGGAAAATAAAGTAGATGCTTTTCCCACTTAGAACCGGCAGGTTTGCTCGACCTTATTCATGGATTCCTCGACCGTAAAGGTGGTGAAATTATTACGGGACAAAATCAAGGTCAGACACACCTCAATTTCTGGCGTTTCCCCATGCTTTAGAATACAAATAGCGAGGAGAGTGTATAAAAAACGAATCAAGTTCCATTTATGCGCATGGAACTCCGGTCTGAATCCCATCCTAAAATAGCGAATTGATACATTTTAAGTAATTTTAAGTAATAACTTTTCAATAATTACAGCTAGTTACAGAAGGTATTTACCTTCAACACAGTTGGTAGAGAAGAAGGCGATATTCCTGGTTTCCAGGGGGTTGTCATTGCTAAAATCGGGACTACGAGTTTGGGGCTCAGATTCACCAGTGAGGGATGAGTTGTCCACCTGAGTGGGAAAAGAGAATTGCATCAATACAACAATGAATGAATGACATTTACGTGTGTGACACGACTTCATGTATTTTTATGTATCCACCTTGCAGCCGCTGGCAGAGATGATACGCAAATCAGCTGGGATCCTGTCTCCTCCTTTCACCTCCACTATATCGCCAACCACCACTTCTTCAGTGTTGATGTTCTTCCTCTCACCATCACGGACAACCAGGGCTTGCTACAAGGCAGATGACAGGATTAACATCTGTAGAGGTAACTATATGATCAAGTTCTTCTCAGAGGTGTTTGAAAATGCAGTCTAACCTGTGGGACCAGGTTCTTGAAGGAGTCCATGATCTTTGAGCTCTTGGCCTCTTGGTAGTATGAGAAACAACCAGTGATAATGACGACAACAGCGAGCACAAGACCCAGGTACAACTGTTAGGCAGAAAGATTATGAGAATATTGCGTTATCGTTACGTAGAAAAACCCTTTCCATCACTGGAGGCTTTGTGTTTTTTGTCAAGTCTCAAATTATCTCTGAATTCTATGATTGTATGATTCTCACATTAGCATTGGTCGGCTCTTCCTCTGAGGTGACCTGGATAATGTGTGCCATGAAGCAGAGCACAGCTCCAATCCACAGCAGCATGCAGAACCCGCCAAAGAGCTGCTTGCAGAACTTCACCCACTCAGGGGTAGTGCGGGGAGGAGTCAGGGTGTTGGGGCCGTCGCGAAGAAGGATATCCTTAGCCCGAACCGAAGATAGACCCTGGGTGGAGGAGGGATGAGAGAGAAAGAGAGAGGGGAAATGGAAAAGAGGACAGACAGATAGAAGAGCAACACAGAGTAAGTGAAGGGATGTCACACAATCGGAAAATATATATTTGACTCCAAACTCTGTGTAAACTTTAGGAAGATATAGATACGTTTCATATGAAAAGATTCAGTGGTAGATAGTGATTTCATCATGACACTGAAAGCAGATGAAGTTCTACCTATGCTATGACCTTGTGCCGTAACCTCCACGACCTCAGTACTCTTCCAATTTCAGTCAGCTGTAATCCTTAGGAGCAACTGATCCAAGTGGTTCTCAATGTTACAAACGGAGGCACACATGCACACACATACATATTCACTCACCCTGGCTAAGTCTGTGCCGTATTTCCTGTTAAGTTCATCAAAGGTCAACTTGTGGTCATCCTAAATCAGAGAGAGAGAGAGAGGGAGAGAGAGAGAGAGAGAGAGAGAGAGAGAGAGCTTGTTGAACTAGGTAGTTCTCTAATCTTTCCCCCTTGGCAGAAGTAAACAGAACATATAGTTATGAAACACATTCCTCCAATAATTTGAACTGATTCTAGGTATGACAAGGTCTTGCAGCACATATTTAAATCTAAACCATAGAAGAGTCATTAGTTTCTGTATGATGGATGGAATCGTTCTGAATCATGACTGAATCCATTACTGAATTTTACATTCCTGCCCTGAAAAAGTACTGCACAGGGCACATATCCGTTTTCTATTCCGCTACAGGCAAGAAAGCAGTTTCCAAAGATAGGCTACTGTTTCTTTAAAGTTTAAACGTAGGCTATTGGGGTTTTAGAACTGCCCACCAAGACTCACTGCAGAGTAATAGTATGTAAATTAAAATGCAAATGAGTGGCCAAATGCAAATCTAGAAACCAAAGAGCTTTATACACGCTTGATAGGTTGTATGCTGCACCTTTTCTTGTCCACAGAGACTAATAGGCTTACGCTGTAAAGGGGTTGCCATGAATTTGACAGTAACTTACAGGCAGCTAGTGGTGAGTAAGTTACTGTATGTCATATTGCCTACTGTTATGTAAATAAAGTATCAGAGCAAGTACTGTGTAATGACAGTACGTTATCGTAGATTTTACTGTATTATACTGTTAATATAAAAATAAAATAAAGTTTTATTTTCACATACACTGGATAGGTTTGATGAAATGTGTTGTTTTACAGTTATATATACAGTTAAAGTTAAAAATGTGTTAAAAAAAAGTTAATACTACTGACTGTAATTGGAATGAATGAATGGATGAATGAAATTAATTGAGGGGAGAATGGGTTTGTATTTCACAATGTTTTACTCTAATGACATGGGATTGGTACAAGCAGGGTAGCTGCTAGGTAGTGCTTACACATTACAGCATATCAATGAATATTTGGTGTTTTATATCATTTGCACTTCTAGAGGCCTTAACAAAGGCTTCCAAACTGTCAGCAACAACAGGGCAAAACAGACCAAAAAGACATGGCAAAACGCTCAACCGTTAAAGGTTGAAGACTTACTGCCACTCCAATATGTTCCCTATCCATTTGAAATTGATGGGGCACTACTACCACAGACCAGTTAAATTGGTACAACATTCTCACTAACGGGTGCAACAAATATAGCCTCTTACAAGGCAAGCCTCAAAATATGGTCATGAGCCAGAAGCAACAATACCATGCACCCACTAGTGGTCAAAAGGTTTTTGGGGCTCCAAAAAACATTATGGTACTGTATTCTGTGGGATGGAATTACAGTACCATTCAAAATACAGCAATTATTTCCCCGCCCAAATTACCGTATAACATTACTGCATTGCTGTATTATTTACTATAGTATTTTGGTTTATTATCTTTGACATAGAAGGGGAGGCTTTCTCCTTCAGGAAACCTACTGAAGAAATACTAAAAGAGAACATTTTCCATAACCTGTAGGTAGGTAGGATAGGGGTCTGAACTGATAATTTCTTACATATGGGTGGCACACATTGAAATATGGGGGAATGGAATGGGCAGGGCATATGCAAATAAAATACTGTAGTAGTTAATATAGTTTAAAAAAGTGTAGTGTTTTTGCAGACTGTAGTGTTTTTGCTGACATTACTGTAGTATTTACTACAGTGTTTCTTTAACCAATAATACTGTCATATTTACTATAGCATTCTACAGTAAGTATACTACAACATTCTATAGTAAGTACTACACATGATTGAGGGATACTACAGTGTATAGTATAGTATTCTACAGGTTACTATAGAATTATATAGTTAGTACTGTAGTATTCTATAGTAAACCGTAGTCTTTTTAATGTGGGAAAAACTTTTTTGTTTACTGTGCACCTTTGTCTTTTCTTATTGAAAATACAGACATTTTTGAAGCTATGTCACTGTATCTATTTTAAACAAATTGCATATGGATTAACGTGCATTGTCCATGTCAACTAAATTAGATGAATAGATTGAATAAATGAATAAATAATCGGTTTTTCCTCACCAGGTCAACTTCCTTTTTCAGGTCGTCCATGTCCGTCTTCTCCTTGGCTTTCTTCACCTGCTTTTCACTCTTCTTCTTTCCATCGTCCTCTGACGTTGCCGCCTGTTTATAATCATCTTTCCCCTTCTGTATGTCAAAAGGTACGTTAATGAAGAGGAGGTGTAAACTATCAATGTGCCTCTTTGCTAATCAGGTGTAGAAATTCAATTTAGAAATGTATAGAATCCCCTTAAGAAGCAGCTATTGACATAAAATATAGAGCTAAACGTTTTTGCATGTATGAACTGCAAAAAAAAACATATTTTTAGTTAAGTTGAAAGAAAACAAAATAAGTATATAAATAAATAAAGAAATAACAAATCCTGATAATTAAAAGTGCAATGCAGACTTACTACAAGCCCCATCCTTGCACCGCTGTCTCAATCCCAGTGGTTTTGTAAAGATCATTTATTTCCTCCTTATCCTGAGAGACTCCACCTGTTGCACGTCTACACCTGTCTCTCTCCCTCTTTCTCCACGTTTCGAGGCAACCAAGAGCTCCCTGGGTAGCTAACTGAGGTTTGAATATTTATATGGTTTACCTGGCCAAGGGGAGGTGCACAGGAGGAATGAGTCAGATGAGTGGAGAGGGGGCTGAGGATGGGAGGGGTTGGGGAGAAGGAGTTGGATCTGTGGCAATCTTCACCTGTACAGCTAGGTCATTTTGACCACGAGCCCCCATAAAGAAACCATCCCTGTCGGAAGTTTACAGTACTCACAATAAACAAATGGGTTTAAAATAACACAACCAGTAACCCAACCATTTGCCTCTATAGCATCTACAATACCATGTGTAGGTAGTTGGAAGTTTACAGTACTCACAATAAACAAATGGGTTAAAAATAACCCAACCAGTCATCCGGGTCACTATAGCAACCTACCACATGTAGATATTTGTGTAGCAATGCGTATTTGTGGAACAATCTTCAAAATGTTCTTAATTCTAATGTTTTTGTGCCTCTAGGTCAATTCAGAAAGCTGATTGAGGACTTTATTACTGATGAATGTGTTGGTTTTTTATGACAGTGTTTTTCTTTCTGCTTGAATTTTGTATTTATATATTTTTATTTCTGTAATTTAGGGCTCATCTGTAAAAGAGACCTTGGTCTCAGTTTGACTCCATGATAACATAATGAAATAAATAAAATAAAATAAATAAATAAAGGTAGTCGTAAGTTTACAGAACTCTCACTAAAAACAAATGGGTTAAAATAACCCAACCAGTAAACGGGTAAAGGATGAGGACAATGAATGAATGGAGAACATGGTCTTTCTCTCTGCAGTACTTTGTGACTTACTGGTTGAATAGAACACCATCCTGCCCCTTTGAAGCTGAATACAGAGTGATGTCATGAAAAGCTGATGAAAGGGAAATCTGCAGTTGCTACATCCATTTTTGTACTTATAAATTATTGCTATGTACCTATTGATTCTTGAAGTGATTACCCTTGAAACATGCCAGGAGAGGTTGTGGTTTGGTAGGCAGGGTGGAAGGCTGTGGGTGTCTGTTTAGTAAACCTCTGGCTGTTTGTGGTTGTGGGACCATGTCTATGTTCCCTTAGTGAGGTGATCCACTGTTGTATTAATTAATAAATAAGGACCAATAACAGATCAGACCCATGTTTATTGGAACACATTGTTTTTGTCCCTTGCATAGAACCGGGAATATAGACAAAAGGTCATATTGATTTTGATTTGATAAGGATCCCAATTAGCCGACGCCAATGGCAACAGCTAGTCTTACTGGGGTCCGACACATAACAAAAATACATTACAGTTAACCAGCCCTGGGATAACGATAGTTTTAACTATGCTTTGTGGAAAGTAACTATTTTTTTGGGGGGGAAGAAATTGTTACTTTGGAGGCGACTGCAACTGTTTGAATACAGATCCCCAGAAAGTACTACTTATGAAACCTATTTGAATATCTGTAACGGGGGAGAACCGTCAACCTATTTTGAACACATCCGTGTTGGTCTGCCTGTGCCAGGTGTATGTGATTGTTAATTAAGGGTGTGGCCTTGTGTATAAAAACCTTCCTGTTTGTGTCATTCAGGGGATCCCCTTATGATGTGCTTGTCGGCGTGCCTTTGGAGGACGGGAGTGGGGATGGTGGTTTTAATTAAGTAAGTATGAGAAATAGGAATTATTTTTAGGCGTTGGCGTCCACATTTTTAGGCGTTGGCGACCATATTCCACCTAGACCTTCTCTCCTTTTTCCTGTGCTCCGTGAGTGTTACAATACATTCTTGTCTGAGTATATGAATGAAACGTATAAACCTAGTGATATTTGTCTGTGGGAAATCTGATATTGTCATCTGTTGAGGTCTGTCTTGTAGGACAGTTGTACAGAGCTTCTGGAATGGATGTATCGGAATGATGTAGGCCTATGGAGATGTCATTCTTGTGATGCTGGAAATGAAAATAAATTGTTTCATCCTGATATTGTCAGGTTCCCATGGTCCACTCCTTGATGTAAAGAACCTGTTATGTTTAGATGAGTACTGAGGACCTCAAGTATTTAAAAGGTGGTGTAGTACTGCTACTGAAATGGTATATATTTGCGTAAATCCCTCACGTTACACACAGATCTCAGGAAGTGACTACTTTTCTGAAGCTATTGGATTTGCTGCCTTCAACTAATGGCAGGGCTGTATCTGGAGCTGCATGTTGAAGATAGAAATATAATGAATAGAGCACATACAACCTCCTGTACTATTCCAATCTATCTGACAGTCATATTGGAGCTACACAATACATTTCTATCTGAACATTCTGTATATTTCCATTCTCCTGAATGTCCATTGCCCCAAGTTTACATAATTAAATCAAATGATATTTAACCAATGATATTTTGTACAGATAAGTATTAATAAGTTAAATGCTTAACTACTGTATGACTCTGTCAACATGCCCCTGAAAAAGTTGAAAGCTGCAATTAATTTTATGATGCCTGAAAATACTGTAGAGTAATTCAAAGTTGTAGTGGAAGGAGAGAAGGTGATAGTTGCAGGCACTGAGGCCCAGCGTATTGACTCAATACATTTTTTTATGACATTGTTTGGATGGCTCAGGGGTCAAACACACTTTATCTGTGGCTTTCTCCGGGGCAGGACGTTCCTACAGAACCCTGGGAGCACGGACGCCGTTGGAGTTGTGAAGACTGATACAATTTTAATGACTAAATTAATATTACTGTGTGAATTAAATTGTCATGTTTGGATTGTTTCAAGAGTTCATAAAGAGCTATGAATTTTGATATGTTTTATTATACTGTAAGTGTTATGGATTTATTGTTACAAGGTGACTTATTTTGTTCGAATGGCGGATAGTTCAAAGAGGAGCAAAACATGATGGCGTCATTTAAATTGAGTTGATTAGATTCTGGGTGTTCCTGTCTTGTTTTTACTAGCAAATTGCACATAAATGCTAATTCAGGTTTGGGGGTGAGTTCATACTTTGACATTTTATTTTTATTTTTTAAATTATTTTGAACTGAAGACACATTATTGTCTGTTTTGAGCATGTGAAGAAACCCAGCAAAACAAAATAATTCAGTTGAAGTCGGAAGTTTACATACACCTTAGCCAAATACATTTTAACTCAGTTTTCACAATTCCTGACATTTAATCATAGTAAAAAGTCCCTGTCTTAGGTCAGTTAGGATCACCACTTTATTTTAAGAATGTGAAATGTCAGAATAATAGTAGAGAGAATTATTTCCTTCAGCTTTTATTTCTTTCATCACATTCCCAGTGGGTCAGAAGTTTACATACAGTCAATTAGTATTTGGTAGCATTACCTTTAAATTGTTTAACTTGGGTCAAACGTTTTGGGTAGCCTTCCACAAGCTTCCCACAATAAGTTGGGTGAATTTTGGCCCATTCCTCCTGACATAGCTGGTGTAACTGAGTCAGGTTTGTAGGCCTCCTTGCTCGCACACGCTTTTTCAGTTCTGCCCACAAATTTTCCATAGGATTGAGGTCAGGGCTTTGTGATGGCCACTCCAATACCTTTACTTTTTTGTCCATAAGCCATTTTGCCACGACTTTGGAAGTATGCTTGGGGTCATTGTCCATTTGGAAGACCCAATTGCGACCAAGCTTTAACTTCCTGACTGATGTCTTGAGATGTTGCTTCAATATATCCACATCATTTTCCTTCCTCATGATGCCATCTATTTTGTGAAGTGCACCAGTCCCTCCTGCAGCAAAGCACCCCCACAGCATGATGCTGCCACCCCCGTGCTTCACGGATGGGATCGTGTTCTTCGGCTTGCAAGCAACCCACTTTTTCCTCCAAACATAACGATGGTCATTATGGCCAAACAGTTCTATTTTTGTTTCATCAGAACAGAGGACATTTCTCCAAAAAGTACAATCTTTTGTTCCCATGTGCAGCTGTAAATTGTAATCTGGCTTGTTAATGGTGGTTTTGGAGCAGTGGCTCTTCCTTGCTGAGCGGCCTTTCAAGTTATGTCGATATAGGACTCGTTTTACTGTGGATATAGATACTTATGTACCTTGTTTCCTCCAGCATCTTCACAAGGTCATTTGCTGTTGTTCTGGGATTGATTTGCACTTTTCGCACCAAAGTACGTTCATCTCTAGGCGACAGAACGCGTCTCCTTCCTGAGCGGTATGACGGCTGCATGGTCCCATAGTGTTTATACTTGCGTACTATTGTTTGTACAGATGAATGTGGTCACTTCAGGTGTTTGGAAATTGCTCCCAAGGATGAACCAGACTTGTGGAGGTCTACAATTGTTTTTCTGAGGTCTTGGCTGATTTCTTTTGATATTCCCATGATGTCAAGCAAAGAGGCACTGAGTTTGAAGGTAGGCCTTGAAAGACATCCAAAGGTACACCGCCTTGCAAAAGTATTCATCCCCCTTGGCGTTTTTCCTATTTTGTTGCATTACAACCTGTAATTTAAATGGATTTTTATTTGGATTTCATGTAATGGACATACACAAAATAGTCCAAATTGGTGAAGTGAAATGAAATAAATAACTTGTTTAAAAAAAAATAACGGAAAAGTGGTGCATGCATACGTATTCACCCCCTTTGCTATGAAGCCCCGAAATAAGATCTGGTGCAACCAATTACCTTCAGAAGTCACATAATTAAATAAATAAAGACTCCCCAAACATATGGAAGAAGGTACTCTGGACACTACAATTGAGACTAAAATTGAGCTTTTTGGCCATCAAGGAAAACGCTATGTCTGGCGCAAACCCAACACCTCTCATCACCCCGAGAACACCAACCCCACAGTGAAGCATGGTGGTGGCAGCATCATGCTGTGGGGACTGGGAAACTGGTCAGAATTGATGGAATGATTGATGGCGCTAAATCCAGGGAAATTATTGAGGGAAACCTGTTTCAGTCTTCCAGAGATTTGAGACTGGGACGGAGGTTCACCTTCCAACAGGACAATGACCCTATGCATACTGCTAAACCAACACTTGAGTGGTTAAAGGGGAACATTTAAATGTCTTGGAATGGTCTAGTCAAAGCCCAGACCTCAATCCAGTTGAGAATCTGTGGTATGACTTAAAGATTGCTGTACACCAGCGGAACCCATCCAACTTGAAGGAGCTAGAGCAATTTTGCCTTGAAGAATGGGCAAAAATCCCAGTGGCTAGATATGCCAAGCTTATAGAGACATACCCCAAGAGACTTGCAGCTGTAATTGCTGCAAAAGGTGGCTCTACAAAGTATTGACATTGGGGCGGGGTGAATAGTTATGCACGCTCAAGTTTTCTGTATTTTTGTCTTATTTCTTGTTTGTTTCACAAAAAAAAGTATTTTGCATCTTCAAAGTGATAGTTATGTTGTGTAAATCAAATGATACAACCCCCCAAAAATCAATTTATATTCCAAGTTGTAAGGCAACAAAATAGGAAAAAAAGCCAAGGGGGGTGAATACTTTCGCAAGCCACTGTAGCTGACTAGTGGTGGTTATTCAACAGCCTGATGGTCTGAGGGTAGAAACCTATTAGCTCATACAAACACATTTGTATAACAGATTCACTACATGGAACAACAGTCCACCCAAAAAAAAAAAAATCTAAAGGAAGTTTGTTCTGAAGTGTCTGTCCTATATCTGAGCGATATAAGAAGGATCAGGAAACATTCGTTTTTATTTTTACATGTATTTAACCCCTTATTTTTGGCACTAAAGTCTCCATATATATAGTTACATAAAAAAAATTCAACTGGTACCAGGGACCTTCAGAAGAGTCTTGTGAGGCCTGTGGGCGTCATAGAGCAAAACAACCGACATGTTCGTGAGAGTCTCACCTTTCCACAGATGGGCCCATAAAGCACAAACTGTTCAGATGCTACAGACAGAAGTTAGCAGATCGGCTGTACAGACGTCAGATGAGTCCCAATACCCTTGTGGGGGTCGTTCGTGAGAGCCTCATCTTTACATAGTGGTCATAATAGTTTGTAGGCCAAACCGTTCGGATGCTACAGACAATTTATTGAGAAGAAACATTTTCGGGATGTCTCGTGTTCTGTCAATGTCACGAACGTCTACTAAGTGAGTGGACCAAGGCGCAGCGTGCGTACGAACATGACTTTATTTAATTAAAGTACTCAACACAAAAACAACAAACAATGACGAATCGTGAAGTCCTCAGTTACAATGACTGATACGGAACAAAAACCCACAACACTAAGGTGAACACTGACAGTTTAAATATGGCTCCCAATCAGAGATAACGAGCCGACAGCTGACACTCGTTACCACTGATTGGGAGTCACACGACCAAACAAGGAAACACAACCAAATACAACACAACCAATACCAAACACAACCAAATGAACACACCCTGGCTCAAAATACACAGTCCCGGAGCCAGAGCGTGACAGATACCCTAAAGGCGCGGACTCGACCGCGCCTACACCCCAAATAGGGAGGGCTGGGTGGGTGTTGCTCCTCGAGGCGGCTCCGGCTCCGGGCTTGACCACCACCCTACTACAATCCCCCGTGAGTGCCCCCAGTCCGATCTGACCCAGTTAGCTGGATCAGGACTGCCGACGCGCACCCCTGGCTTGGCGCGTGAGGCAGGAATGGACCGGACCTGGCAGACGATACACACCCTTTGCATGGTGCGTGGAGCCGGAACAGGCCTCACCAGGCTGAAGACTCGCATCCCTGGCTTGGTGCGAGTAGCAGGAATGGGCTGAATCCGGCTGGCCGACTCGCACCCTTGGCTTGGTGCGAGTAGCAGGAATGGGCTGAATCCGGCTGACGACTCGCACCCTTGACTTGGTGCGAGTGGCAGAACAGGCTGAATCCGGCTGGCCGACTCGCACCCTTGGCTTGGTGCGAGTGGCAGGAACAGGCCGGGTTGGGCCGGCGACGCACACCGTGGACCTGGTGCGTGGAGCAGGGACCGGCTGGGCTGGGCTGACGACGCACACCGTGGGCCTGGTGCGTGGAGCAGGGACAGGCCGAGCTGGGCTGACGACGCACACCGTGGGCCTGGTGCGTGGAGCAGGGACCGGCTGGGCTGGGCTGACGACGCACACCGTGGGCCTGGTGCGTGGAGCAGGGACAGGCCGAGCTGGGCTGACGACGCACACCGTGGGCCTGGTGCGTGGAGCAGGGACCGGCTGGGCTGGGCTGACGACGCACACCGTGGGCCTGGTGCGTGGAGCAGGGACCGGCTGGGCTGGGCTGACGACGCACACCGTAGGCTTAGTGCGTAGAGCAGGGACAGGCCCGGCTGGGCTGGCGACGCGCACCATTAACTAAGTGCGTGGAGCAGGGACAAGCCGGGCTGGGCTGGCGACGCACACCGTAGGCTTTGTGCGTGGAGCAGGAACAGGCCGGGCTGGGCTGGCGACGCACACCGTAGGCTTTGTGCGTGGAGCAGGAACAGGCCGGGCTGGGCTGGCGACGCACACCGCAGGCTTAGTGCGTGGAACAGGAACCGGCCGGGCTGGACTGGCGACGCACACCGTAAACCTAGTGCGTGGAGCAGGAACCGGCCGGGCAGGGCTGGCGACGCACACCGCGGGCTTGGTGCGTGGAGTAGGAACAGGCCGGTCCGTACTGGGAACACACACCACTGGCCTTAACCGGGGGATCAGGAACGGGCCGGACCGGACTGGTAACACACCTCAGTCTCTCACGCCGTGCCTCAACTACTTCCCTCCCTCTACTCGCCAATGGCTCCCGTAATCCGGTAGCCTTCTCTCCACGTCTCCCTGTGGCAGCCTCCTGCTGCCCAGCCGCCCAGCCATGTGCCCCCCAAAAACTTTTTGGGGTTGCCTCTCGTCCTTCCGACGATGGCCCTGCTGACGCCGTTGCTCCTCTCTCAGTCGCCTCTCCACTGTTTTACTCCATGGCCGGCGATCCATCCCATCCAGGATTTCCTCCCAAGTCCAAGACCCTTTACCATCCAAAATCTCCTCCCATGTCCAGACCCTTGGCTCCTGGACACGCTGCTTGGTCCTGGTACGGTGGGTTTTTCTGTCACTAACGTCTACTAAGTGAGTGGACCAAGCGCAGCGTGCGTACACTGAACATGACTTTATTTAATTAAAGTACTCAACACAAAAACAACAAACAATGACGAATCGTGAAGTCCTCAGTTACAATGACTGATACGGAACAAAAACCCACAACACTAAGGTGAACACTGACAGTTTAAATATGGCTCCCAATCAGAGATAACGAGCCGACAGCTGACACTGCTACCACTGATTGGGAGTCACACGACCAAACAAGGAAACACAACCAAATACAACACAACCAATACCAAACACAACCAAATGAACACACCCTGGCTCAAAATACACAGTCCCGGAGCCAGAGCGTGACAGTCAAACACAGCTCTAGCGCTGTCACCTTTCACCGCAGATGCGGAAGTGCAACATCGGCGGATGTGTTGGATTAAGTCATCCAATGCAAAACAAACTGATCACTCGAGCTTAAACTGACACATATTTATGGGGATGTTTTTATTATTATGCTAATTAGACTTCAGCGGGGGTTTGGACATCGACTCTAGTTAACACTGTGGCTTGTATGGCCTCAGAGATACGGACCAAGAACTGATGTCCGCTAGAGAGAACTCAAATGTATTGCTGGGTCTCAGGTGGATAAACCTAGTGATATTTGTTTGAGATCCGATTTATTGAAGTCTGTCTTATAGGACAGTTGTACAGAGCTTCTGGAGCTGATGCATAGGAATGATGTAGGCCTACAGGGATTTGGGCCTGTCTTGTGACACTGAAAATTGAAGTTGTTGTTGCATCCTGATACTTTTGTCTGATTCCCATGCTCCACCTCTTGATGTTTAGATTAGTCCGGAGGACCTTTCCTCACGTATTGAAACAGTGATGTAGTATGGCTAGAGGAATTATATATTTATGTGTAAATCCCTCACGTTACACACAGATCTCAAAAGTGACTAGGTTTAAAACATCTTTGAGTACAGATCTCAGGACGTGACTAACTTTCTGAAACTATTGGCTGCCTTCAGCTAATGGCAGGGCTGTACCTGGATCTGCATGTTGAAGATAGAAATAGAATGAATAGAGCACACACAACCTGTACTATTCCAATCTATCTGACCATCATATTGGAGCTACACAATACATTTCTATCTGAACATTCTGTATATGTCCATTCTCCTGAACGTCCATTGCCCCAGGTGTCCATAATGAAGTCAAACAATTAACCAATGATATTTTGTACAGATAAGTATTAATAAGTTGAATGCTCAACTACTGTATAACTTTGTCAACATGCCACTAAAAAAGTTGAAAGCTGCAATTAATTTTATGATGCCTGGAAAGACATAGTACTTCAAAGCCATTTGCAAACATTGCAAACAGCAAGTTGGATGCTTAGCAAAAACAACTTTGAACATCTGCCCATCTGAGGGTAAGCGTTTCAAACACACACTATACCATCTTTAAAGGGATAGTTTACTCAGAATACAAAACTAACATGATTTTCCACCAACTTGGCTGTAGTTGATTCAAGAAAGCAGTTTGGGGTATTTAGTTACTGTTAGCATTCTCAGTAACACTTAACATTAAACTGTTCTTGTGCCTGTGAAATGAAATAGTAATTACTTTTGGAGCAACATTTTATTAGCTTGTTGTAACATACCGGTAATGCTTTGATACTTGCATTTTAAACACATAGCAATGAGCTGAGTTTTTGTAACTACTGTACACAAGGAATAGTGATCGTTCCTTATTCCACTGATGTAATAACTCAATGCAAGTCCTATGTAACAACAATGTTCCTATTGTAATATTCAAAGTTACTGCACATATATAATAACTTTATGCCTTGTTACTGTATTTAACTTGTGTCTCACTCATTATGAAAATATATGTTAGTAATTTTGCAAAAAGTGATCTACTCTTCTGGTGAGGTGATTCCATGTCCCTCATGTATTTAAATCTACTATAGACTATATTAAAATTCATATCATAGAGGTGATTCCTTGTCCCTCATGTAAACCATGTGCTTAAGGTCATATATTTAATCATTCAACAAATATCTTCAATTTATTTATATATTTTTACCATCATAATTATCTTCAAATTATAAGTTTATAAAGCATGTACCCTAAGGCTGTCACTCAAAAGGAAAGAATTGAGGGATAGAGAATGACAGAATAGATGGACAGTTAAAGGGTAAGAGTTTGAGAGGAAGTGTCTCTTAGAGAACGAAACAATGGAGGTAGAATGAGGAAGTGTGTGTGTGTCACTGTGTGTGTGTCACTGTGTGTGTGTGTCACTGTGTGTGTCACTGTGTGTGTCACTGTGTGTCACTGTGTGTGTCACTGTGTGTGTGTGTGTCACAGTGTGTGTCACTGTGTGTGTCACTGTGTGTCACTGTGTGTGTTACTGTGTGTGTGTGTGTCACTGTGTGTGTATGTCACTGTGTGTGTGTCACTGTGTGTGTGTCACTGTGTGTGTGTCACTGTGTGTGTGTGTCACTGTGTGTGTGTCACTGTGTGTGTGTCACTGTGTGTGTGTCACTGTGTGTGTATGTCACTGTGTGTGTATGTCACTGTGTGTGTCAATGTGTGTGTGTGTGTGTGTGTCACTGTGTGTGTGTGTGTGTGTGTCACTGTCTGTGTGTGTGTGTGTGTCACTGTGTGTCACTGTGTGTGTCACTGTGTGTGTGTGTGTCACAGTGTGTGTCACTGTGTGTGTCACAGTGTGTGTCACTGTGTGTGTCACTGTGTGTCACTGTGTGTGTCACTCTGTGTGTGTGTGTCACAGTGTGTGTCACTGTGTGTGTCACTGTGTGTCACTGTGTGTCACTGTGTGTGTGTGTGTGTCACAGTGTGTGTGTGTGTCACTGTGTGTGTGTGTGTCACTGTGTGTGTGTGTGTGTGTGTCACTGTGTGTGTGTGTGTGTGTGTGTGTCACTGTGTGTATGTGTGTCACTTGTGTGTGTGTGTGTGTCAAGGATGGACCTGTTCCTTATTTAGAGAGGAACATGACCTGTACGCTACTTAAAGACAACCACTCCCTGTGTTTAAAAAAACCTTGTTGGCAAACAAACACACACGCTACGCAATTCAGTTTGACCCAAAAGGACAAGCTGTACCTGTATTAGAAATGCTTGATTCCCATTTGCTCGTTTCACTTGTTGCTACCAAGATAACTGCAAAATAAAAAAGTTGTGGTTGCGCAACTCAATATTAGGAAGGTGTTCTTAATGTATTAGGAAGGTGTACACTCAGTGTATATCCATTGTTTACCTGGAATGCAATATTTGAATCCTTTATATTTGACTGCGATATGTGGTTGTCTCCACCTAGCTATCTTAAGATGAATGCACTTACTCTAAGTCGCTCTGGATAAGAGCATCTGCTAAATGACTAAAATGTCAAATGTAAATATTTTACATACAGATCTCATATTACTGTATTGATTCATTAAATAGTTGTTTTTATATTGATGTCACAAATGTATCATTTGTACAGTTCTTTATTAAACAGTTATTTCTACATTTCTCTCTGTGTGTGTGTGTGTGTGTGTAGCGTTTTGGAATTAAACTCTTCAAAGTGTTCACATGATCATCGAAAATAACTATCAAATAACAATGGGTGGAGTTCATCTTAAAACCATGGGATTTGGTTAATGTTTGCCATCAAATGATTTACTTAGACTGACTCATCACCTGAAACAACAACGTTACAAATAGCAGAACTACATATTTGTTTTTGGGAAGTTGGTCAAAGTCCAAGAGATCCAAATCTGGTAGTGCATTGGTTTTGAGCTGCCACCTGTAATAGTCTGTAGTGATACTGTAATAGTCTGTGTAATGATACTGTAATAGTCTATATAGTGATACTGTAATAGTCTGTGGTGATACTGTAATAGTCTGTTGTGATACTGTAATAGTCTATATAGTGATACTGTAATAGTCCGTGGTGATACTGTAATAGTCTGTGGTGATACTGTAATAGTCTGTAGTGATACAGTAATAGTCTGTGGTGATACTGTAATAGTCTGTAGTGATACTGTAATAGTCTGTGTAGTGATACTGTAATAGTCTGTGTAGTGATACTGTAATAGTCTGTGGTTATACTGTAATAGTCTGTATAGTGATACTGTAATAGTCTGTAGTGATACTGTAATAGTCTGTGGTGATACTGTAATAGTCTGTGGTGATACTGTAATAGTCTGTAGTGATACTGTAATAGTCTGTGGTGATACTGTAATAGTCTGTGTAGTGATACTGTAATAGTCTGTGTAGTGATACTGTAATAGTCTGTGGTGATACTGTAATAGTTTGTATAGTGATACTGTAATAGTCTGTATAGTGATACTGTAATAGTCTGTATAGTGATACTGTAATAGTCTGTATAGTGATACTGTAATAGTCTGTACATCAATACTGTAATAGTTTGTATAGTGATACTGTAATAGTCTGTATAGTGATACTGTAATAGTCTGTATAGTGATACTGTAATAGTCTGTATAGTGATACTGTAATAGTCTGTACATCAATACTGTAATAGTCTGTATAGTGATACTGTAATAGTCTGTACATCGATACTGTAATAGTCTGTATAGTGATACTGTAATTGTCTGTGGTGATACTGTAATCGTCTGTGTGGTGATACTGTAATAGTCTGTGTGGTGATACTGTAATAGTCTGTATAGTGATACTGTAATAGTATGTATAGTGATACTGTAATAGTCTGTATAGTGATACTGTAATAGTCTGTGTATTGATACTGTAATAGTCTGTAGTGATACTGTAATAGTCTGTATAGTGATACTGTAATAGTCTGTATAGTGATACTATAATAGTCTGTGCAGTGATACTGTAATAGTCTGTGCAGTGATACTGTAATAGTCTGTGTAGTGATACTGTAATAGTCTGTAGTGATACTGTAACAGTCTGTGTAGTGATACTGTAATAGTCTGTGGCAATACTGTAATAGTCTGTAGTGATACTGTAATAGTCTGTGTAGTGATACTGTAATAGTCTGTGGTGATACTGTAATAGTCTGTATAGTGATACTGTAATATTATTTGGTGATACTGTAATAGTATGTATAGTGATACTGTAATAGTCTGTAGTGATACTGTAATAGTCTGTGTAGTGATACTGTAATAGTCTGTGTTGATACTGTAATAGTCTGTATACTGATACTGTAATATTATTTGGTGATACTGTAATAGTCTGTGTGGTGATACTGTAATAGTCTGTGTGGTGATACTGTAATTGTCTGTGTAGTGATACTCAGCATGCTAAGATTAAAGGTGTGCTCTGTCATTTGTTGAGTTGTCCCAGGAAGTTAACACAACAATCTAGGTAAACAAAAAATATCTGAAAAGGATCATTGGTGATTTATAAGCTCTTCTGTCCCTGGCCATCCAGCATCATGAGTTTAAAATTATGCTCTCTAACCTTATTAAGTTATTTAATCATTTTGTAGACATTCATTGGTTAACAAATCGGTAACGCTTCATTTTAACGGGTCCTTATTACAGTGTAATTACATTAACAAGTATTGTAGTTAAGTTTAATAACTGAAAGTTACACTGTAATAATAACATGTAACTGATGGTAATTGCAGTCTGTGCTGGGTGTCCAAGATTACAAAGGTCGGAGGCTCTAATTACCTACCCCTTCAATGCACTCTTCAAAATCTCCACTCGATGTTGTTGCTAACACTTGCCGGAGTTAATTTGGTTGATTTTACATATGGGTATCATCCCAGATTATAATTAAAAGTGTAATTTATAACTAATGTGTACGTTACCCACTGTGACAACCAAGTGGGAGGATAAACCCACTAGTACACCACAGAGTACATGTAATATCTAATTAAGTACAATGTAATTACTAGGTGTCACACAGGATTTAGCAAGTTCAAATGAAGTGTGTCTTGAGGAGAATTTAATTGTAATGAATGTGTACTTATACAGTACATTACCCATCCTGAAAACCTGGCCCTCATTCTAAGGCTTCCGGAAGCGTCATCCAAGTGGGAGGATAAACACGCTAGTCTCAGTGTTGTCCTCGCATAGGGAGGGTGCTGGAGTATTTAAACAGTGGTGTCAATAATTTTGACCCTTTTTGAGATTAACACAACAAATCAAATCAAATCAAATCAAATCAAATTTTATTGGTCACATGCGCGAATACAACAGGTGCAGACATTACAGTGAAATGCTTACTTACAGCCCTTAACCAACAGTGCATTTATTTTAAACAAAAAAGTAAGAATAAAACAACAACAAAAAAGTGTTGAGAAAAAAAGAGCAGAAGTAAAAATAAAGTGACAGTAGGGAGGCTATATATACAATAGAATAAAGTGACACTAGGGAGGCTATATATACAGGGGGGTACCGTTGCATAGTCAATGTGCGGGGGCACCGGCTAGTTGAGGTAGTTGAGGTAATATGTACATGTGGGTAGAGTTAAAGTGACTATGCATAAATACTTAACAGAGTAGCAGCAGCGTAAAAAGTATGGGGTGGGGGCAGTGCAAATAGTCCGGGGTAGCCATGATTAGCTGTTCAGGAGTCTTATGGCTTGGGGGTAGAAGCTGTTGAGAAGTCTTTTGGACCTAGACTTGGCACTCCGGTACCGCTTTGCCCGTGCGGTAGCAGAGAGAACAGTCTATGACTAGGGTGACTGGAGTCTTTGACAATTTTGAGGGCCTTCCTCTGACACCGCCTGGTATAGAGGTCCTGGATGGCAGGGAGCTTTGCCCCTGTGATGTACTGGGCCGTGCGCACTACCCTCTGTAGTGCCTTGCGGTCAGAGGCCAAGCAGTTGCCATACCAGGCGGTGATGCAACCAGTCAGGATGCTCTCGATGGTGCAGCTGTAGAATTTTTGAGGATCTGAGGACCCATGCCAAATCTTTTTAGTCTCCTGAGGGGGAATAGGCTTTGTCGTGCCCTCTTCACGACTGTCTTGGTGTGTTTGGACCATGATAGTTCGTTGGTGATGTGGACACCAAGGAACTTGAAGCTCTCAACCTGTTCCACTACAGCCCCGTCGATGAGAATGGGGGCGTGCTCGGTCCTCTTTTTTTCCTGTAGTCCACAATCATCTCCTTTGTCTTGGTCACGTTGAGGGAGAGGTTGTTGTCCTGGCACCACACGGCCAGATCTCTGACCTCCTCCCTATAGGCTGTCTCATCGTTGTCGGTGATCAGGCCTACCACTGTTGTGTCGTCGGCAAACTTAATGATGGTGTTGGAGTCGTGCCTGGCCATGCAGTCATGGGTGAACAGAGAGTACAGGAGGGGGACTGAGCACGCACCCCTGAGGGGGCCCCCGTGTTGAGGATCAGTGTGGCAGATGTGTTGTTACCTACCCTTACCACCTGGGGCGGCCCGTCAGGAAGTCCAGGATCCAGTTGCAGAGGGAGGTGTTTAGTCCCAGGATCCTTAGCTTAGTGATGAGCTTTGAGGGCACTATGGTGTTGAATGCTGAGCTGTAGTCAATGAATAGCATTCTCACGTAGGTGTTCCTCTTGTCCAGGTGGGAAAGGGCAGTGTGGAGTGCGATAGAGATTGCATCATCTGTGGATCTGTTGGGGCGGTATGCAAATTGGAGTGGGTCTAGGGTTTCTGGGATTATGCTGTTGATGTGAGCCATGACCAGTCTTTCAAAGCACTTCATGGCTACAGACGTCAGTGCCACGGGTCGGTAGTCATTTAGGCAGGTTATCTTAGAGTTCTTGGGCACGGGGACTATGGTGGTCTGCTTGAAACATGTTGGTATTACAGACTCAGTCAGGGACATGTTGAAAATGTCAGTGAAGACACTTGCCAGTTGGTCAGCACATGCTCGGAGTACACGTCCTGGTAATCCGTCTGGCCCTGCGGCCTTGTGAATGTTGACCTGCTTAAAAGTCTTACTCACATCGGCTACGGAGAGCGTGATCACATAGTCGTCCGGAACAGCTGGTGCTCTCATGCATGCTTCAGTGTTGCTTGCCTCGAAGCCGAGCATAGAAGTGGTTTAGCTCGTCTGGTAGGCTTGTGTCACTGGGCAGCTCGCGGCTGTGCTTCCCTTTGTAGTCTGTAATAGTTTTCAAGCCCTGCCACATCCGACGAGCGTCAGAGCCAGTGTAGTATGATTCAATCTTAGACCTGTATTGACTCTTTGCCTGTTTGATGGTTCGTCGGAGGTCATAGCGGGATTTCTTATAAGCGTCCGGGTTAGAGTCCCGTTCCTTGAAAGCGGCAGCTCTACCCTTTAGCTCAGTGCGGATGTTTCCTGTAATCCATGGCTTCTGGTTGGGGTATGTACGTACGGTCACTGTGGGGACGACATCATCGATGCACTTATTGATGAAGCCAGTGACTGATGTGGTGTACTCCTCAATGCTGTCTGAAGAATCCCGGAACATGTTCCAGTCTGTGCTAGCAAAACAGTCCTGTAGCTTAGCATCTGCGTCATCTGACCACTTTTTTTATTAGCGAATCACTGGTGCTTCCTGCTTCAGTTTTTGCTTATAAGCAGGAATCAGGAGGATAGAGTTATGGTCAGATTTGCCAAATGGAGGGCGAGGGAGAGCTTTGTATGCGTCTCTGTGTGTGGAGTAAAGGTGGTCTAGAGTTTTTCCCCTCTGGTTGCACATTTAACATGCTGGTAGAAATTAGGTAGAACGGATTTAAGTTTCCCTGCATTAAAGTCCCCTGCTACTAGGAGCGCTGCATCTGGATGAGGCGTTTTCCTGTTGATTAATGGCCTTGTACAACTCATTCAGTGCAATCTTAATGCCAGCATTGGTTTGTGGTGGTAAATAGACAGCTATGAAAAATATAGATGAAAACTCTCTTGGTAAATAGTGTGGTCTACAGCTTATCATAAGATACTCTACCTCAGGCGAGCAAAACCTTGAGACTTCCTTAGTATTTGATTTTGTGCACCAGCTGTTGTTTACAAATATACAGAGACCGCCACCCCTCGTCTTACCCGAGTCTGCCGTTCTGTCCTGCCGATGTAGCGTATAGCCTGCTAGCTGAATGATATCATTGTCGTCGTTCAGCCACGACTCCGTGAAACATAAGATATTACAGTTTTTAATGTCCCGTTGGTAGGATAACCGTAATCTTAAATCGTCCATTTTATTCTCCAAAGCTTGAACGTTGGCTAATAGGGATTGATGGGAGGCAGTTTACTCGTTCGCCGTCGTATCCTTACAAGGCACCCGGATCTGCGCCCACGATATCTCCGTCTCTTCCTCACGCGAATGACGGGGATCTGGGCCCTGTCGGGAGTCTGTAGAATATCCTTCGCGAACGCCTCGTTGAAGAAAAAGTGTTCGACCAACGAGGTGAGTAATCGCTGTCCTGATATCCAGAAGCTCTCTTTGGTTATAAGAGACGATGGCAGAAACATTATGTACAAAATAAATTACAAATAACGCGGAAAAACACACATAATAGTACAATTGGTTAGAGGGCTGTAAACGCAGCCATCTTCTTCCAGCGCTGTTCTGGATCACTACGGTTTTGTACACTAGCTTCAAACAGCTGAAAATATATTTAACGGCGGTTTAGATGGTACAATTATTCTCTACACTGTACTTTCTTGTTTGTCACATAAACTGGAATTAGGCAAACTATTCGAATTTTAGCAACCAGGAAATGGCGAAATGATTTCTGCATCGTGCATCTCTAACAAGCTAGTTAGCTACCACATGTTCTTGTCAAACTGTCAACAGAGTAGCTAGCAAGCAACAGGATATGCTGAATTACAGTCGAAAAACCACTTGAGGGCAAACAAATCAAATTTGACCATTCAGACACAAGTCGCATGGCAAGGAACCAGATTTGTATCTGACTTCAAACCACCCAGGAAGGTAATTTGAAATGTGGCTTGAAATATCCGATTCCATTTGGTTTTGGCTGTTCAGACTGCAGGAAAAAGAACAGATTCGAATCGGATATGCAAAACAAAAGGATTTAAGTCATTTCAAACTGCCAATGTGAACAAGGCTTTAGTCTCTCCTGTTACATGTGTATGAATACCTACTTATATTAGTGTTTGTCTTCCCCTACTGGCTGTTTTCTACAAGCTCAGTTTCTTAGCTGTCATGTGACCTGTAAACAGGAAGTTGATGTTTCTGATGGAAGATAACCTTGCATTTGATTCTGCATGTCTGTCGTAATCACCATCAATATAGAAATGTGTAATGCCTGTTATATGTATGGCTCTGCCCAGGGGCGTAACTTATATATATACATATATAAAAAACATATATATATTTTTTTCATCCAGTCAGATAAACACTCAACAGCCTACCCGACCGCTCAGAGACGTCCGCATGGTCCTAAAGCACATCGTAACTTCGTTTTGAATCACATTCCAATGACATAACTGGAAAATGCTATTTCAGAATAGTGAAAGTTACGCCCCTTGCTCTGCCTTTAACAACTTATTTTGTAGACAGATCAGCTGCATCGTCCTCCTGCTTCATGAACTGTGTCTTTAGACCAGTATATTGTTAAGGAATTATTCACACAACCAAGTTACCTCAACAGGTAACAATGTTTTGTATTGAATGGGTGAGGAATTGAGGATTTATTATTTGTATTTGTATTTTTTATGTCAGGGCTTGGGGAGAGGCCAAAGTGTGTCACAAATAGCAACCTATTCCCTATTTAGTGCACTACTTTCGACCAGGGTCCATAAGGCTGTGGTCAAAAGTCGGACTGGAGGAAGGCTGAATTTAATTAATGTGGTCGGTGTGAAAACAATGATTGATATCAGTCCAGAAATATTGTTAGAAAGACTTGCTAAGCGTTGGCACCGTGTGTAGAGTTTGCACACGTTTTTCAGTATAGGGGATAAGAGTCCTAAAGCAAAGCTAAAACATTTACATATTTACCTTAATGTTTTCTTCTTTCTGTTAACCTACGTTTAAAGGTCCATGTGCTATAGTCCCTATGGTCACTAAACAGAACACAGCATCCTCACATTTCTTATTTAATAGAAGCAGTGCCATTTCATACCATTACATCATTTCATAGAAGCAGTGCCATTTCATACAATTTCATACAAGTAATACTTCATTAATAAACTGTTTAAGAGGGAAGAGGACAAAGCTGAAACTGATACAGTATTGTGACTGATCCAAAAGGCTGCAAATAATCTATTGCCGAAAATGAATTACAGCTGAAAGCAAGAATAATGCCATGTACAAGTAAATGCATGTGCTCACAGTTAATTACACAATCTTAGGGAAAATGTTAATGTACAACAAACAGTTGAAGATTATAATATAATAAACACATTTAAACAAGTTAGAATGTCATTTCTCACAGATCCAGTGCAGCATGTGGTTGCATCGTTCCAGTTGGCCAAAACGCCGTCCAGATGGTATTCCTCGGCACAGTCCTCGTTGTTGGAAACTCCATGGTCCGACTGACTACGCTTCCAGTGCCTAAAGACAACACACACAGCGTCCACCATATTGGTTTTCAAATATTCAGATCTGGGTTGCGTTCCAATAATCTCTCCTTTCTCCTGAAGTGTGCGCTCAACCACTACTTCCCACGGATCTAAAAGCATTGGGTTGGTGTAGGCATGTGCATTAGAGGGAATTTCCACATACCAGTGATTTCCTTTCAAATCCATTAAGGGAAGTGGGCAAGTGCACACTTATGGAGAAAATATAGAATATTGGAACGCACCCCTTGGCTCTTTCTGAATTCACCTTCCCTCATTTCCTTGTGTCCTCTCTCCTCGCCTCATTCCCAAACCACATTGGAAGAGAAGATCCAAGGTCCCTCCCCTCAAGTTCTCATCCAATGTGTTTTGAGAAGGAATCAAGGACAGGCAGTTGCGACCCGTCATTCAGGGCAGGTGGGGCAGAGCATTAATTTTAGCATTAATTAATGTCACATATCAGTTCATTCAATTCACATATCCCCTTGCTTACTCACTCTCTCGCCCCTCTCCCCCCTCTCTTTCTCCCTCTCTCTCTCCTTTATCCCCTCTCTTTCTTCTCTCTTTCTCCCTCGCCCCTCTCCATCTCCCCTCTCTCCCCTCACACCTTTTGCTCTCCCCTCTCACTCTCTCTATCCCATTTCTATCTCACTCTCCCTTCTCTCTATTTCCACTCTCTCCATCACCCCTCTCTCTATCACCTCGCTCGCTCCCCTCTCTCCCCTCTCACTCCCTCTCCCCTCTCTCTCCCCTCTCTATCTCTCCATCTCTCTCTCCCTCTCTCTCTCTCTCTCTCTCTCTCTCTCTCTCTCTCTCTCTCTCTCTCTCTCTCTCTCTCTCTCTCTCTCTCTCTCTCTCTCTCTAATGCTCTCCCCTCTCTCCTCTCGCTCTCCCCTCTCTCTCCTACCTCTATCTCCCTCTCCTCTCTCATGTCACATCAGTTAATTCATATTACATATCTCTTCTCTCTCTCCCCCTCTCCCTCTCTCCTCTCGCTCCCCCTCCTCTATCTCCCCCTTCTCCCTTTCCCTCATGTCAAATATCAGTTAATTCATGTTACATCTCTCTCGCTCTCTCTCTCCCCCCTCTCTCTCCCTCTCCCCTCTCTCTCCCTCTCTCCTCTCTCACACCTGCTCCTCCTTGCTATTTATCACCAGATCTGCCCCACCACTCTTCCAGTACCTACAGACAACACACACAGTGTCCGCTATATTGGTTTTCAAATATTCAGATCTGGCTTGCGCTCCAAAATCTCTTCTTTCTCCTTAAGTGTGCACTCATCCACTACTTCCCACAAATCTAAAAGCATTGGTTGGTGTAGGCATGGGCACTAGAGGGAACTCCTATATACCAGTCATTTCTTTTTAAATCCATGAAGGGGAAGTGAACAAGTGCACACCTCTGGAGAAAGTAGAGATTTTGGGACAGGTTTCCTTCACGACAGGTTTTCCTGATTTTTAGACAACTGTTTAGCTCTGTTGGAGAAATATACTGTATGTTACACGTATTGAACAACACATTCTAACATTGTAATTAACTGTTGGTAAATCCATAACGAGGGTGCACACAGGAGGTTAAATTCCGAAGCTCTACCCTTCTCCTGAAATGTACACTCTCCCTCATGGAGTTAAAGGAATATGGTGAAAACTCCTTCCAGCCATGCTTGCACCAATCCAATGCATTTAAATGCATGACTGAACAAGTGCACACTTCTGGAAAAGGTTAGAGAATCGGAACGCAGCCAGTGTCCAAGTGCGACACTACAAGTGCACTCTTCGGGAGAATGAAGAGAGAGATAAGAGGGATGCAGCCCTAGTGACTGATTTGACAACTTACCACACCCAGAGATCTTCTTCTCCAGCATCACCTTCTCATTGGTCAGAAGACTGACCCTGTCACTAAACCTGTCCTTTCTATAGTCAGGGCAATGTAACGCTCCTCTAACTGTTTTTTGTCAGTTTTCTCTTGGTCTCTCTCCCTCTGTAACTGGTCTCTCTCCCTCAGTAACTGGTCTCTCTCCCTCTGTAACGGGTCTCTCTCCCTCTGTAACGGGTCTCTCTCCCTCAGTAACTGGTCGCTCTCCCTCTGTAACGGGTCTCTCTCCCTCTGTAACTGGTCTCTCTCCCTCTGTAACGGGTCTCTCTCCCTCTGTAACTGGTCTCTCTCCCTCAGTAACTGGTCTCTCTCCCTCTGTAACGGGTCTCTCTCCCTCTGTAACTGGTCTCTCTCCCTCTGTAACTGGTCTCTCTCCCTCTGTAACGGTCTCTCTCCCTCTGTAACCGGTCTCTCTCCCTCTGTAACCGGTCTCTCTCCCTCTGTAACCGGTCTCTCTCCCTCAGTAACTGGTTTCTGTTCGCCCTGCACTGGTCTATGTCTGTAGACATAGCCATGACACTACTGGTATCTGGCTGGTCTCTGTCTTGTGCCAGTCCAGTGGTGTTGTAACAGTCCTCTAACTGGGTTCTCTCTTCGTTAGAGCAGGCTGAAAGAAAGAAAAGAGAAGTTCCTGGGATGTGTCCCAAATGGCACCCTATTTATTATATGGTGAGCTACTTTCTATCAAAGCCCTATGTGCCCTGTTCAAAAGTAGTGCACTTTAAAGAGGATAGGGTGCCATTTGGGACACAGACCTGGTAGTGGTGTGTACAATGTACACCATGTTCAGTGACTTACACAAGGCCAAGGGCACCAGTTACCGTAGTTACTACATTTTCCGTTGACAATGTCGACATTCTTTTTTTTGTGTGTCAACAATATTGACAAACTATTGGTCCCACAAGCCATGTAAAGTCAAGTCTGAATTGTGATCCTTGCTTTGTGAGATCAGAACTACAGTGTGATAATGAAATACATATCTGTCCTATGGGTCCTGGTCAAAAGTAATGCACTAAACCTGGAATGGCACCCTATATTTGACCAGTGGACTAATAGGGTGTAATTTGGCATGAAGCCTCACTCACAGAAAGCCAGCCTCAGGGAGATGTTGAGAGAGTGACTTGTAGAACACACAGCACTCCAAAACACACGGCAGCCAGGCTGTAGAGTCTTGGTTTTCCATCTGCAGAGGAACACACACACACACACACACACACACACACACACACACACACACACACACACACACACACACACACACACACACACACACACACACACACACACACACACACACACACACACACACACACACACACACCATCCTACATTATGATTCAAAACAGAACAAACATCCTCCTACAAATCCTTAACTAATTCTGAGAACCTAACATTCCCAGTGTGTCATTGGTTTTCCCCCAATTTTGGTTGGCAGCAACAGTTTGCTCAAGAGTGTGGTCATCTCAAATATGATAAACAGGAAGCTACTGCATGAAGAAAGGACCAAAGTTACACAATATAGCTGTAGCATGATTTAAAGGGGCAATCTGTGATTACTATATCAATTTTTTTAACATCAATTTAAATTAGTGATATTTACCTATTGATTCTTGAAAAATGTAACTTAGAAATACCTCATGAGCTTAGTTTAACTGTCTAACCCCATCAGAACCCCCCAAATAAGCTTGTTTTACGATGGAATTATAAACAAGCACTGTATAGCCTAAAATGGTTCATACTATCATTTTGATCATGAATGGTGTTAGCAGTTGATATTGTTCTTCAACAACACAGACCCCAAAGCAAATTTATTCAAAGATATCAAATAATTGTCATTATGCTGGAAAGTAGATGGCAGATGTTCATTCTTCCCTGTCCTCAGTGTTTCTCCACTGAACAAAGAGACAGGATGGAGTTTATAGCCTCAATCCTAGCATGTGGCTGACCAATTAGAATTCCTTGCAATAAGGAATTGGGCCAATGACCAAATACCAAGAATCCTGTTTCAGGCTCAATGTATAGACAACTTGGACCAATGAGAACTTGCCACATGTAGCTGTGAGTCCCTGGTTGGAACCCCTACACAGATTCTAAACAACAACAACTCTTTCCATTGATCGTACGTTCCCTCTTGACCTCTAGTCCTCTGCGTTGTGTATTTATCTTAGAATATTCTTATAATGGTCAGTCTTGCACACATACTGTAGCTCTCTCTATAAATTTGAGAGTGGTTACATTTCTCCAGCCCCGTCTCTCAGCTGTTTAGCAAAAAAAGTGGTGAGGTGTCCCCTGTGTTGTTGTTAAAAAATGTTATTTTAAATTAATCTTATTTAAATAGTTCCAATAACTAAAGTGAAAAGATACATTGAATGCATATATTTTAGTGTATGTGACCCCAGCAGGTTTTGAACCCCACGCTCCGTACCAACTGAACCACACAGAAGACAGAAACCCCAAAAAATGTACAAGTGTTTTTCCATTATGTGGTATTAGTGTGTGTGTTTGAATGTGTTCCATTTGTACGTGGCAGACCTGCCTGTGTGCCTCAGCTCCTGTGTGTGAGAGAATAAGATGCACATAATTCTTAGTTCTTACCTGAGAGATGGGTCTCGGACTTCAAGCTCCTTGTTGCTCTGTTCGGTTTTCTTCAGTAACTTCGTTTAATTCAATCACCTGTTTGTTGTCGTAGTTGGCCATCTTAACTAATCGTACCGAATATATAAATGATTACCCCAATCAATCAATGAATCAACTAATTCAGTATGTCTGACCTCTTATTGTAATATCTATGATTCGAATTTACTTTTACATACAGTATTAACTTACTTATGATTACCTTTCTAACTGACTCCTAATGGTAATATCTACTGTATGATTCTAACTTCAATGACCAGTAGTTGAGTAGTTACTCTGATGTGCTCCGGTTTTCTTCAGTAACTTTGTTTAATTGGTCCATCTCTGATGTCTGTCTGTGGTGCACTGCAGTTGATATAATGTTTTAAGTGTCCAATCACTTTTCAAACAGGACGTCATATTTTGCAAGGCCTGTTTGTGGCATTGTTCATAAGGAAGTCACGTTATGTCTTTGCACTCTGTGACTGGCCATCGATGGCCAAATAGGGGCATTTTACCAATCTATGCTGTCTGTGAAAACATCAGTGTAAGGAAATATTCAGAAGTGTGTGTAGTAAATTTGTCTACATCTTTATCAAAGGTTTTACAGGGGAAATGCAGATGTTTGTGCGTGCGTGCGGGTCTGCCTGCGTACAGTGTGTGTCCTCTAAGTTCTGTCCTGCCATCTGTCTGTGTCCAACTGGCAGGTGACACTCTTTTGTATCCAATCACATTCAATCAGGAAGCTGGTAGACCTCAGAGGACATTGTTCCTTTATTTATTAATCTGTGCTTTTGTTCTTCTTCTTATGAAACTGATTGATGATACTAATTCATAATGAAAATAATCTAGAAAAATAATGACTCAATTTAGCAGAAGCCCATGTGGCAAATCACATGACATGTTGCTAATAAAAACAATGAATACGAGCGTTTTACAGAGTACAGTATGTCTACACACTCCCCTCTAAATCATATCATTATTTAAAATATGATTCTTCCTCCACTAAGGCTCTCTCAATAGTCTTTCCTAGGTTCCTCTCTTCTTATCGCCCCTCCTCCTCCAAATCCAAATCAAATCAAATCAAATGTATTGGTCACACACACACATGGTTAGCAGATGTTATTGCGAGTGTAGCGAAATGCTTGTGCTTCTAAATTAGTTCCGACAGTGCAGCAATATCTAACAAGTAATATCTAACAGTTCCACAACAAAAACCTAATAAACCCAAATCTAAATAAAGGAATGGAATAAGAATATATGGATGAGCAATGTCATTATCAGAGTGGCATAGGCTAAGATGCAATAGATATAGAATACAGTATATACATATGAGATGGGTAATGCAAGATATGTAAACATTAAAGTGGCATTATTAAAGTGACTAGTGTTCCATTTATTAAAGTGGTCAGTGATTTTCAAGTCTGTATGTAGGCAGCAGCCTCTGTGCTAGTGATTTCTGTTTAACAGTCTGATGGCCTTGAGATAGAAGCTGTTTTTCAGTCTCTCGGTCCCAGCTTTGATGCACCTGTACTGACCTCGCCTTCCGGATGATAGCGGGGTGAACAGGCATTGGCCCGGGTGGTAGTTGTCCTTGATTATCTTTTTGGTCTTCCTGTGACATCGGAGAAGGTCCAAGGTCCCTCTCCTAGGATTGTATTCTCCAATGTGTTTTGAGAAGGAAGGGAGGAGAGAGGAAGCGAGGAGGAATCTAGGAGAAAAGCCCATAGGCAAGTCTGTAATACCACTATTTCACCTCTATGGTGAGTTCATGAAGTATATAATCAGTCTTCAGAGTTCCTTAAACAGCAGTGACTACAAAGAGCCTTTTTCACAGATCGAGTACTCTGGAATGGATCACCCATAGTCCCGCCAATATCCTTCGCCTGATGATCTCCCATAGTCCCACCATTCTCCTTGGCCTGATGAACTGTAAGGTACCACCACACAGTTCTCCACTCCACCACCATTAGACTCTCCACTCCTCCAATACCTGCAGTAGAAACAACAGAGTTTGACTAGCCACTCTCTCAGAACCTAGAGAATGAACAACACAGAGAGTCAGTCCTACTACTTACACTGTGGTCAGTGTTATTAGAGCAGTAGTCTCTTACCTTGGGGTGGTCAGTGTTATTATAGAGCAGTAGTCTCTCACCTTGGGGTGGTCAGTGTTATTAGAGCAGTAGTCTCTTACCTTGGGGTGGTCAGTGTTATTATAGAGCAGTAGTCTCTTACTTTGGGGGTGGTCAGTGTCATTAGAGCAGTAGTCTCTTACCTTGGGGTGGTCAGTGTTATTATAGAGCAGTAGTCTCTCACCTTGGGGTGGTCAGTGTTATTAGAGCAGTAGTCTCTTACCTTGGGGTGGTCAGTGTTATTATAGAGCAGTAGTCTCTTACCTTGGGGTGGTCAGTGTTATTATAGAGCAGTAGTCTCTTACCTTGGGGTGGTCAGTGTTATTATAGAGCAGTAGTCTCTTAACTTGGGGTGGGCAGTGTTATTACAGCAGTAGTCTCTTACCTTGGGGTGGTCAGTTTTATTATAGAGCAGTAGTCTCTTACCTTGGGGGTGGTCAGTGTTATTATAGAGCAGTAGTCTCTTACCTTGGGGTGGGCAGTGTTATTACAGCAGTAGTCTCTTACCTTGGGGTGGTCAGTTTTATTATAGCGCAGTAGTCTCTTACCTTGGGGTGGTCAGTGTTATTTGAGCAGTAGTGGAAGATACATTACTGACCAAGGGATGTTTGATTCTCACTCACTCACTCACTCACTCACTCACTCACTCACTCACTCACTCACTCACTCACTCACTCACTCACTCACTCACTCACTCACTCACTCACTCACTCACTCACTCACTCACTCACTCACTCACTCACTCACTCACCTGTTCCTCCTTGCTGTTTATGATCACCAGGTCTGCTCCTCTCTTCAGAGAATCCATTCTACTCTCCTCCCAGGTTTTCATCTCAGTAGACAGGAAGTAACAACTGGATCCCAACAGCCTCCAACCCTCTGGCATTTCGTATGATATGTTATGAATTTCACTTTGTTGTGGATAACGTTAGCTATGTGGCTAGGTTGCTAACATAATCTAGGCTAGGGGTTAGGGCTTAAGGTTAGGGTTTGGGGTCACGGGTAGGGTTAAGTCTAGGGAAATGGTTAGATAACATGCTAAGTACAGTGGGGAAAAAAGTATTTAGTCAGCCACCAATTGTGCAAGTTCTCCCACTTAAAAAAGATGAGAGAGGCCTGTAATTTTCATCATAGGTACACGTCAACTATGACAGACAAATTGAGATTTTTTTTTCTCCAGAAAATCACATTGTAGGATTTTTAATGAATTTATTTGCAAATTATGGTGGAAAATAAGTATTTGGTCACCTACAAACAAGCAAGATTTCTGGCTCTCACAGACCTGTAACTTCTTCTTTAAGAGGCTCCTCTGTCCTCCACTGCGTTACCTGTATTAATGGCACCTGTTTGAACTTGTTATCAGTATAAAAGACACCTGTCCACAACCTCAAACAGTCACACTCCAAACTCCACTGTGGCCAAGACCAAAGAGCTGTCAAAGGACACCAGAAACAAAATTGTAGACCTGCACCAGGCTGGGAAGACTGAATCTGCAATAGGTAAGCAGCTTGGTTTGAAGAAATCAACTGTGGGAGCAATTATTAGGAAATGGAAGACATACAAGACCACTGATAATCTCCCCTTGATCTGGGGCTCACGCAAGATCTCACCCCGTGGGGTCAAAATGATCACAAGAGTGGTGAGCAAAAATCCCTGAACCCGGGGGGACCTGGTGAATGACCTGCAGAGAACTGGGACCAAAGTAACAAAGCCTACCATCAGTTAACACACTACGCCGCCAGGGACTCAAATCCTGCAGTGCGAGACGTGTCCCCCTGCTTAAGCCAGTACATGTCCAGGCCCGTCTGAAGTTTGCTGGAGTGCATTTGGATGATCCAGAAGAGGATTGGGAGAATGTCATATGGTCAGATGAAACCAAAATAGAACTTTTTGGTAAAAACTCAACTTGTCGTGTTTGGAGGACAAAGAATGCTGAGTTGCATCCAAAGAACACCATACCTACTGTGAAGCATGGGGGTGGAAACATCATGCTTTGGGGCTGTTTTTCTGCAAAGGGAGCAGGAACGACTGATCCGTGTAAAGGAAAGAATGAATGGGGCCATGTATCGTGAGATTTTGAGTGAAAACCTCCTTCCATCAGCAAGGGCATTGAAGATGAAACGGGCTGGGTCTTTCAGCATGACAATGATCCCAAACACACCGCCCGGGCAACGAAGGAGTGGCTTCGTAAGAAGCATTTCAAGGTCCTGGAGTGGCCTAGCCAGTCTCCAGATCTCTACCCCATAGAAAATCTTTGGAGGGAGTTGAAAGTCCGTGTTGCCTAGCGACAGCCCCAAAACATCACTGCTCTAGAGGAGATCTGCATGGAGGAATGGGCCAAAATACCAGCAACAGTGTGTGAACCTTGTGAAGACTTACAGAAAATGTTTGACCTGTGTCATTGCTAACAAAGGGTATATAACAAAGTATTGAGAAACTTTTGTTATTGACCAAATACTTATTTTCCACCATAATTTGCAAATAAATTCATAAAAATCCTACAATGTGATTTTCTGGATTTTTTTTCTCATTTAGTCTGTCATAGTTGACGTGTACCTATGATGAAAATTACAGGCCTCTCTCATCTTTTTAAGTGGGAGAACATGCACAATTGGTGGCTGACTAAATACTTTTTTTCCTCACTGTATATAGTTACAAAGTAGCTAAAAAAGTAGTAAGTAGTTGGAAAGTTGCTAATAATTTATAAATACTAAAGTTGCCCATGATGTGATTCGAACACACAACCTTTGCGTTGCTAGACATTCACATCATATGGCCACCTATCCTCCCTCCTTTTGTTTTTGGCTTAAATAACCTTCTATATTATGTATCTGGCTGGTATCTGTCTTGTGCCAGTCCATTGGTGTTGTAACAGGCCTCTAACTGGTTTCTCTCATCGTTAGAGCGGCTGAAAAAAAAAGAAGTTCCTGCATGTGATGCGTCCCAAATGACACCCATTCCTTCTATAGTGCAGTACCCTTTGTCAAAAGTAGTGCACTTCAAGATGATAGGGTTCCATTTGGGACACAGACCTGGTTGTGGTGTGTACAATGTACACCATGTTCAGTGACTTACACAAGGCCAAGAGCACGAGTTACCATAGTTACTACACGAGTTGCAGTATTTACTCAATTTTCTGTGGATGATGTCGACATTCTTTGTGTGTGTGTCAACAATATTGACGACTACTGGTCCCACAAGTCTGAATTGTGATCCTTGAATTGTGAGTACATAACTATAGTGTGATAATGAAATGCATATCTGTCCTATGGGCCTTGGTCAAAAGTAATGCATTACAGTGCATTCAGAAAGTATTCAGGCCCCTTTCCTTTTCCCACATTTTGTTACGTTACAGTCTAATTCAAAAATTTATTAAATAAAAAATGTTCCTCATCTACACTAAAAAAACAGAAATATCTTATTTACATAAGTATTCAGACCCTTTGCTATGAGACTCGAAATTGAGCTCAGGTGCATCCTGTTTCCATTGTTAATCCTTGAGATGTGTCTACAACTTGATTGGAGTCCACTTGTGGTAAATTCAATTGATTGGACATGATTTGGAAAGGCACACACCTGTCTATATAAGGTCCCACAGTTGACAGCGCATGTCAGAGCAAAAACCAAGCCATGAGGTCGAAGGAATTATTATTATTATTATTATTATTATTGTCCATAGAGCTCAGAGACAGGATTGTGTCGAGGCACAGATCTGGGGAAGGGTACCAAAACATTTCTGCAGTATTGAAGGGTCCCAAGAAGGCAGGTAGCTTAGTGGTTAAGAGCGATGTGCCAGTAACCGAAAGGTTGCTGGTTCTAATCCCGAGCCGACTAGGTGAAAAATCTGTCGATGTGCCCCTTGAGCAAGGCACTTAACCCTAATTGCTCCTGTAAGGCGCTCTGGATAAGAGCGTCTGCTAAATGATTAAAATGTAAACACAGTGGCCTCCATCATTCTTAACCCTTGTGTGGTGTTAATGTTTTTGTTAATCACACAATGTTCACAGGTCTGGGACCCACAACATTATTGGGATTTTTAGAACAATACAGCCACAACAATTTACGTAAAAATACTTAATACTTAGATGTTGACTTATATCAATTACAAGCAGTATAGACATCATACATGGTTAATATTTGCCATTTACCTCTGCTAGATCACATTTATCAAAAGCGATATTATTTTTGTTTGATAAAATGTGATATTTGTAAACAAAAAATCAATTATAATCAAGACATGGGTGGAATAAATCATGTTTATCTTGAACAAATATAAATGAAACAAGGTTTTCATCACTATTGATGTTTATTGCTTTGAACTGAACAAATTGGAAGGACACATTTACATACAGTATTTTATGGAAATGATAAATGAGCCCAATTGAACAGAAATTTAGGCCGGTTTTACACCCCACATGAGGGACACATTTTTACTGTGTGTGTGTTGCAAATGTATTTCTTGCACTTGATGCATGTGTACTGTGTCTTCCTGTCATTCTTGTGTCCACACACATTGCAGCGCTTCTTCTTCTTGTTGCTACCAGCTGCAATCTAGAATGATGAAAACACTTAGTTCTGGAAACAACTCACTCACTCACTCACTCACTCACTCACTCACTCACTCACTCACTCACTCACTCACTCACTCACTCACTCACTCACTCACTCACATACACTACCAGTAAAAAGTTTGGACACACCTACTCATTCAAGGGTTTTTCTTTTCTTTTTACTTTTTTTTTACATTGTAGAATAATAGTGAAGACATCAAAACTATGAAATAACACATATGGAATCATGTAGTAACCCAAAAAGTTTTAAACAAATCAAAATATATTTTATATTTGAGATTCTTCAAATAGCCACCCATTGCCTTGATGACAGCTTTGCACACTCTTGGCATTCTCTCAACCAGTTTCATGAGGTAGTAACCTGGAATTCATTTCAATTAGCAGGTGTGCCTTCTTAAAGTTTAATTTGTGGAATTTCTTTCCTTCTTTATGCGTTTGAGCCAATCAATTGTGTTGTGACAAGGTAGAGGAGGTATACAGAACATAGCCCTATTTGGTAAAAGACCAAGTCCATATTAAAGGCAAGAACAGCTCAAATAAGCAAAGAGAAACAACAGTCCATCATTACTTTAAGACATGAAGGTCAGTCAATATGGATAATTTCAAGAACTTTGAATGTTTCTTCAAGTGAAGTCGCATAAACCATCAAGAGCTATGATAAAACTGTCTCTCATGAGGACCGCCACAGGAATGGAAGACCCAGAGTTACCTCTGCTGCAGAGGATAAGTTCATTAGAGTTACCAGCCTCAGAAATTGCAGCCCAAATAAATGCTTCACAGAGTTCAAGTAACAGACACATCTCAACTTTAACTGTTCAGAGGGGGACTGTGTGAATCAGGCCTTCATGGTTGAATTGCTGCAAAGAAACCACTACTAAAGGACACCAATAAGAAGAAAAACCTGCTTGGACCAAGAAACACAAGCAATGGACATTAGACCGGTGGAAATTTGTCCTTTGGTCTGGAGTCCAAATTGGAGATTTTTGGTTCAAACTACGCCATGTCTTTGTGAGACGTGGTGTGGGTGAACGGATGATCTCCGCATGTGTAGTTCCCACCGTAAAGCATGGAGGAGGACGTGTTATGGTGTGGGGGAGCTTTGCTGGTGACACGGACTGTGATTTACTTAAAATTCAAGGCACACTTAACCAGCATGGCTACCACAGCATTCTGCAGCAATACGCCATCCCATCTGGTTTAGGCTTAGTGGGATTATCATTTGTTTTTCAACAGGACAATGACCCAACACACCTCCAGGCTGTGTAAGGGCTATTTTACCAAGAGAAGAGAGTGATGGAGTGCTGCATCAGATGACTTGGCTTCCACAATCCCCGGGATCAAACTAATTGAGATGGTTTGGGATGAGTCGCACGGCAGAGTGAAGGAAAAGCAGCCAAGAAGTGCTCAGCATATGTGGGAACTCCTTCAAGACTGTTGGAAAAGCATTCCAGGTGAAGCTGGTTGAGAGAATGCCAAGAGTGTGCAAAGCTGTCATCAAGGCAAAGGGTGGCTATTTGAAGAATCTCCAAATTGTTTAACACTTTTTTGGTTACTACATGATTCCATGTGTGTTATTTTATGGTTTTGATGTCTTCACTATTATTCTACAATGTACAAAATAGTACAAATGAAGAAAAAACCCTGGAATGATTAGGTGTGTCCAAACTTTTGACTGGTACTGTATATAGTTACAGCAGGCCAAGGTAGGAGATTCAGACACACACACATGCAACAACATCACTCAGACTTACTTCGGTATTGGAGTTGTTGGTTCTGTGGGTCAGGCGGATGGGGCACCAGCATCCTCTTCCTGAATCCTCCTCACGATGGCTGCAGAAGCTGGGGTCCTTGGGATATGTTGCCTCTGTATTTGAGATCTTACCAATGCCTTGCCCAGCTCCTCCAGAATGAGCCGTCTCCTCTGGAGCTTCCCTCTGTTCCAATCTGGGTTCATTACCATCCAGATGACAAATGCGTTGTATGCCGCGATGTCCAAGATGTTGAAGAATTTCACAAGTGGCCAGCGTAGGGTTCTTCTTTTTTAGCTGTAGCCAGTCACCAGCTTGTCTAATTTGTCCATCCCTCCTTTTGAGGCATTGTAATCCATTATGATTTCTGGTTTTCGATGTTTCCTGGCCACAGATTCTCCCATCCTATGCAGCGTACTCATGAGTGCCACATTTATGCCTTTCTTTGTACGTAGGACACTAGAAACGTGTCAGCCATGAACACAAACTTAGAGGAATTGGTAGGCCTGTTCCGTGTATTCAACAGCTGAGGTGGGAGCTCTGGCTTGTTTTTTCCGTACTGTTCCTACCATCATTCCTACCAGCTTCCTCTTGAGGAGCTCCTGTCACAGCTTGTGAGAAGTAAAAAAGTTATCACATGTGATGTTGTTGCCACGAGTCCCTGTGTCACGTCTAGGACAACACGCATCCCTTGGTTCTTCTCAGGGGCTCCTCCATCTGGCTTCCCGTATACACTTGCAATTTCCACGCATATGATGAAGCAGCATCACAGGAACCCAGATCTTGATTCCATATTTTGCGGGTTTAGACGGAATGTCTGCCTGAAGGGGCAGCGGCCCCTAAATGGCATAAGCTGCTCATCAACAGTAAATTATTTCGAAGGCCCTCTGTGCAGAGATTATTTTTGCCATACTGATTGATATTGGTAAGGATCCACACATGCAAAGCTATTTATTTGTTGTGTCCCTCCCCAATTTGCACCTGACTGGGGTAGAGTGAGGGAAAATACAGAATTTTTTGCAATGTATCGAAATATTGTATTGTAATAACATTGTGCAGCTTCCCGCAAGTTATTGTGTAGTTTCACACACTACAAAGGGTAAAGAGTGCAAGAAAAGTGGGAGACAGGCAGACAGGCAGGGAGACAGGCAGACAGGCAGGGAGACAGGCAGGGAGACAGGCAGACAGGCAGGCAGGCAGACAGGCAGACAGGGAGACAGGCAGGGAGACAGACAGGTTCTTGGTGCTATGTTGAAACAGCAGGCTCAGGGAGGAGGAAGACAGAGTGAAGGCACACAGCAAACCTTTTTCTTTAATTTTTGCTTGTTTTCACCTACACACACACTTTTCCACACTTTTATTACCCTCGGGTCCAGTGGACCAAAACACCACATATGTAATATAAATGTGTAGGGGGGTGCACTGTGTGCACTCAATGAAAATGTGTTATTTGACATGTTCTTGAAAACATTATTCATTGAATCATTCTTCTTTTAGTAAACATTGAAAATGGGTCCCACAGACCCGAACACCACACAACAACTAGATGTCAGTCCATACCATAGTAATTCCATTAGTCCTTTAACAACTAGATGTCAGTCCATACCATAGTGATTCCATTTGTCCTTTAACAACTAGATGTCAGTCCATACCATAGTGATTCCATTAGTCCTTAACAACTAGATGTCACTCCATACCATAGTGATTCCATTTATCCTTTAACAACTATATGACCTTACTTCTCACTTATTTTTTGTATTTTCAGACTAATTAAGCTATAATATATTGTAATGTATGAATGTGAACTGTATGAATGTTAAATTATAACATACTGTATTACAGTAACTGGTCTGTAGCTGGTCTCTCTCATCAGTCAGGTTGTTGTAACTGGCCAGTAACTGGTCTGTAGCTGGTCTCTCTCCTCAGTCAGGTTGTTGTAACTGGCCAGTAACTGGTCTGTAGCTGGTCTCTCTCCTCAGTCAGGTTGTTGTAACTGGCCAGTAACTGGTCTGTAGCTGGTCTCTCTCCTCAGTCAGGTTGTTGTAACTGGCCAGTAACTGGTCTGTAGCTGGTCTCTCTCCTCAGTCAGGTTGTTGTAACTGGCCAGTAACTGGTCTGTATCTGGTCTCTCTCCTCAGTCAGGTTGTTGTAACTGGCCAGTAACTGGTGTGGGTGGGTGGGTGTGTGTGCTTATGTGAAGCACATGGGGATGTGTGAAACTTACTCCTCAGCCTGAAGTTTCTTCACTTGTGCCAGCGAATAGCTAGCTTTTCATGTGGCGTCAACTGTTAAGACTGTTAGGGAGGGCTCAGCTTAGATGGCCTCAAACATCATCTCCAAAAATGTACTGTGTTTTCTGTCTAACAGGTCTGTGTTAAGTCTACCCAGGTTCTTTAGATATTTTTACCTCTGCCCTGTGTCTGTTCCTCCGCCTTACTGTAAGTGACACTGTTTTAACTTATGAGAAACTGTCAAATCAACACGTCACTGGCCACCACATGACTTCCCCACTTTATATAATTATATATATATATATTTATCCCCTTTACTCCTCAATTTCTCATATCCAATTGGTAGTTACAGTCGCTGCAACTCCAGTACGGACTCTGGAGAGGCGAAGGTCGAGAGCGGTGCGTCCTCCGAAACCCTAACCCCGCCAAGACACACTGCTTCTTGACACTATGCACGCTTAACCCGGAAGCCAGCCGCACAAATGTGTCAGAGGAAACACAGTACACCTGGCGACCGTGTCAACGTGCATGCGCCCGGCCCGCCACAGGAGTTGCTACAGCGCAATGGGACAAGGACATCCCACCCGGCCAAACCCTCCCCTAACCCGGACGACGCTGGCCAATTGCATGGGTCTCCCGGTCGCGGCCAGCTGTGACACAGCCCGAATCGAACCAGGATCTGTAGTAACTCAGCTTGCACTGCGATGCAGTGCTTTAGACCGCTGAGCCACTCGGGAGGCTGACCCCACTTTAGTTTCTAACATAAACGTTTTTGTTTCGCACCATGCACATGTTTTAAACATATGATTAAAGTTATAATTGAAGTGATACCCTCTGAATTCACATATAGATCATATAGGACTACTGAGGCTTTGACAAGCCAGCCTTCAAACGGAGGTCACGTTATGGCTTGCACTCTGTGGCCAGCCACCGATTTCATCACATACATCACCAGAATTATGCAGAAGTGTGTGTGGGAAATCTATGTCTGCACCTTTCTCAGAAGTTTAAAAAGGGAAGTGTGTGTGTGTGTGCTCTCAGCACTGTTCTGCCTTCTGTGTGTGTCCAACTGCAGGTCACACTGTTTTATGAAAAAGCAAGAAAATGATTAAACTAAGCATAAGCCCATGGCAATGTTGCTAATAAACATAATTAATAGAATCTTTTACAGAGTACAGTATGTCTACATCCTATCCTCTAAATCTAAACAAAACTATTATTTGTCTTTATGTTTTCTCTCTTCCTCTATTCTCTTAATGTTCTTCTTCCTCCTCTATGTCTCTCTGACACTAAGGCTCTATCTCAATAAGTCTTATCTAGATTCCTCTCCTCCTATCTCCTCTCCTCCTATCTCCTCTCATCTTATCTCCTTTGCCATCTCCTCTCCTCCGATCTCCTCTCTACTCAGGTTGTTGCAACCTGATCTTTAGCTGGTCTCTCTCTTTAGTCAGGTTGTTGTAACTGGTCTGTAACTGGTTTTCTCTCTTTTAGTCAGGGTGTTGTAACTGGTCTGTGGCTGGTCTCGAATCTTTAGTGTCAGGTTGTTATTAACTGGTCTGTAGCTGGTCTCGTTTCTTTAGTCAGGTTTTGTAACTGGTCTATAAGTGGTCTCTCTCTTTAGTCTGATTGTTGTTACTGGTCTGTGAACTGGTCTCTCTCTTTAGTCAGGTTGTTGTAACTGGTCTGTAGCTGGTCTCGCTCTTTAGTCAGGTTGTTGTAACTGGTCTGTAACTGGTCTCTCTCTTTAGTCAGGTTGTTGTAACTGGTCTGTAACTGGTCTCTCTGCAGTTAGGTTTGTTGTAACTGGTCTGTAACTGGTCTCTCTCTTTAGTCAGGTTGTGCTTGTAACTGGTCTGTAACTGGTACTCTCTCTGCAGTCAGTGTTGTAGCTTGGTCTGTAACTGGTCTCTCTCTTTAGTCAGGTTGTTGTGACTGGTCTGTAACTGGTCTCTCTCTTTAGTCAGGTTGTTGTAACTGGTCTGTAACTGGTCTCTCTCTTTGTCAGGTTGTTATAGCTGGTCTGTAGCTGGTCTCGCTCTGCAGTCAGGTGTTGTTGTAACTGGTCTGTAACTGGTCTCTCTCTGCAGTCAGGTTGTTGGGTAGCTGGTCTGTAACTGGTCTCTCTCTTTAGTCAGGTTGTTGTAACTGGTCTGTAGCTGGTCTCTCTCTCTTTAGTCAGGTTGTTTTAACTGGTCTGTAACTGGTCTCTCTCTTTAGTCAGGTTGTTGTAACTGGTCTGTTAACTGGTCTCTCTCTTTAGTCAGGTTGTTGTAACTGGTCTGTAACTGGTCTCTCTCTTTAGTCAGGTTGTTATAGCTGGTCTGTAGCAGGTCTAGCTCTGCAGTTGTGTTGGTCTTATAAACAGAAAACTCTTTGACAAGTTGCTCCTTTTATCTTCAGAATCTTTGATGGCTCTGTCATCTACAAAGTATAAACACATAGTTACTATCTAAAACACCAGGTAAATAGGCCTAGTAACCAGCACTTCTTACAACTAGGTGATAATCAATGAACATATGAAACAAACTCACAGTAGACAGACAGGCCTATGATCCCAGCCCGGTAGGAGAACACATATCAGCCCCAGACAGACTGCAGCAACTAGGAAGGGTCTCTTCCTGAGCTATCAGGGCTCTGTGAGACGACATAACATTATATTTTGGTGAGGGTACGTGTGTGTGTGTGCGTGCATTTCAGGCAGATGGAGATGTGTGGCAACGTGCTCCTCAGCCTGAAGTGTCCCCACTTGCCCCAGCCAATAGCTAGCTTTTCGCATGGCGCCGACTGGTAAGACGCTTCAGGAGGGCAGTCACGTGTGCTAGCAAGGCAGAGGTCCTGAGTTCACACCAGGGAGTAAGTGGCACTCACTAAGCATGCAGCGTGATGTCCTTTACACTTTCTGTTTGTGTGTGTGTGTGTGTGTGTTACCTGAGGCTGCTGGTCTCCTGGTCCATTATTAGGAGCAGTGTCTGCTGTCTCTTCTCTCTTGGTGCTGGTCTCACCTTCTCTCAGGTGTGTTTGCACTCGACGTAGATATCAATAATCCTCTCCTCCATCTCATCTCTGTCAAACATCTTGGTCTTATCTGGCTCAGCATAGTGTCCTCAGACATCGTACAATGTCTTTCTCTCTTGGTCATATCTAAGCTCAGCATAGATGTCCCTCAGACATCGTTAACAATTTTCCTCTTCTCGGGTCATATCTGGCTCAGCATAGATGGCATCAGACATCTCCAACACTGTTTTCTTCTTGGTCCTATCTGGCTCAGCATGGATGTGCCTCAGACATCTTCAACAATGTTTGACACTTTCTTTCTATGTAGGTCTCTATATGTTAATTCTAGGTTCTAGTGATATCACTGCCTCTATCTCTCTGTGTCTGTCTGTCTCTTGTCTTCCCTTCGTCTCTCTCTGTGTCATCTGTGTGTCTCTGTCTGAGTGACTTACTGCTGTAGGTGTTAACCATAGGGAAGTTTCAAAAGAAGAACACTGACCAAGAAATGTCATGGGTAGTTGTGGCTGCGGCATCTTCTCCTTTTTATATTTCTATCTGATTCCTGAGTAGTGTGTGTGTGCATACGGGTGTCTCTCTTCAGTAAGGTTTCTGTAACTTGTCTGTAGCTGGTCTCTCTCTTCAGTCAGGGTGGTGTAGCTGGTCTGTAGCTGGTCTCTCTCTTTAGTCAGGCTGGTGTAGCTTGTCTGTAGCTGGTCTCTCTCTTCAATCAGGCTGGTGTAGCTGGTCTCTCTCTCCTTCTTGACAAGTTGTAACTTTTATCCTCAATCATTGATGGCTCTCTTATCTGCAAAGTATAAATACATAGTTACTAGCTAAAACATCAGGTAAATAGTAACCATCTATTACATCTAGGGGATAAGCAATGAACATATGGCACAAACATTAAACTTACAGTGGACAGAAGACAAGCCTATGATCCCAGCAGTGGAGGCTCTCCAGAGGAGGAAGGGGGAGGTTATCCTCTTTAGATAAAACTATACTAAATATATTCATATATTGACTTCAATACAAAATCTAGGACACTCATGGTTCCCACCCCCTTCCATAGACTTACACAGTAAATATGACAAATTCCGGAGGACATACTCCAACCTATCATTTTGTCCACCCAATCAAAGGATCAGAGAATTAATCTAGTACTTAAGCATACGCTACAGCTGGCTAAACACTGCAGTGAATAAAATAGTGGTGAGTAGTTGACTTAAAGAGAGAGAAAGACAATATTTGAACAGTTTTTAACAAATTCATTTCTTTTAAAAGGAAGGAGAAGCGAGAGAGAAGGAGCTAGCTATATTTTGTTGTATTTTTTTCCACTTTCACTTGGCTAGCGAATGCAGCCTTCTAGTTTAGCCTACTCAAACACCTGACTCAAATAGAGAGGGATGAAATGTTAGCGAGCTGGCTATGGCTATCCAACACTGGAACTCTTCCAAGTCAACGTAAAGGTTTATAAATGTATTGCCACGGGGGCCCGCTGGTGTAACTGCTAAACTGCTTGCCCTGACTGTACACTGTACTGCACGATTTGGTGGGTTTACTAACGCATTAGTTCTCAGTAGCTGTGTTGACTAGCTATGACATTAGCTAAAATGGTGACAATGATGTATGCTGTGTGTAGCGGTTAGCGGTTAGATATGTGTTTGAGTACCACACATTGACTGTAGTACTCCCGCTGGGGAAAACACTGGACCACTGCTATTCTCTCTTCGGCAAGTCAGATCACGACTTCATTTTGCTCCTCCATTCCTATAGGCAGAAACTAAAACAGGAAGTACCCGTGCAAAGGTCTATTCAACGCTGGTCTGACCAATCAGAATATGTTCTGGGTAGCCTGAGAATAACATTGATGTACACATGGACACGGTGACTGAGTTCATCAGGAAGTGTATAGGGGATGAATTGTTCCCATTGTGACTACTAAAACCTACCCACACCAGAAACTTGCGTGGATAGATGGCAGCATTGCGCTAAAAATGAAAGCACGAACCACTGGATTTAACCATGGCAAGGTGACTGGGAATATGGTCTAATACAAAGAGTGTAGTTATTCCCTCCGTAAGGCAATCAAACAGGCAAAACGTCGTACAGACACAGTGGTCGCAATTCATACAGCTCAGACACAAGACGTTTGTAGCAGGGTCTCAGACAATCACAGATTACAAAGGGAAACCAGCCACGTCGCGCACACCGACGTCTTGCTCCCGGACAAGCTAAACACTTTCTTCGCCCGCTTGAGGATACAGTCCCATCGACTGCGACCACTCCCAAGGACTGTCTGGGCTCTCGTTTTCTGCGGCCGACGTGAGTAAGAGAGCCATTTAAGCATGTTAACCCTTGCTGTGCAGGCTGCTGGCCCAGACAGCATCCCTAGCCGCGGTCCTCAGAGACATGCGAGACCAGCTGGCTGGAGTGTTTACTGCTTATTCAATCTCTCACTATCCCAGTCTGCTATCCACACTTGTTTCAAGATGGCCACCATTGTTCCTGTATCCAAGAAAGCAAGGTAACTGAACTAAATGACTATCGCCCCGTAGCACTTACTTCTGTCATCATGACGTGCATTGAGAGGCTAGTTAAGGATCAATCTACCTTACCTTACCTGACACCCTTGAACCCACTTCAATTTGCTTACCGCCCCCAATAGATCCACAGATGATGCAATCGCTCATTGCACTGCACACACTGCCCTATCCCATCTGGACAAGAGGAATACCAGACGAAGACATGCTGTTAATTGAATATAGCTCAGCCCCTTCAAACACCATAGTATCCTCCAAGCTCATCATCGCTTGGGGCCCTGGGTCTAAACACTGCCCTGTGCAACTTGGTCCTGAACTTCCAGACGGGCCGAATCCCCAGGATGGTGAAGGTAGGAAACAACACCTCAACTTCACTGATCCTCAACACAGGGGCCACACAAGATGAGTGCTCAGCCCCCATGTTGACCCATGACTCATGGCTACAAGCTTTACTATTTCCATATGTATATACTGTATTCTATTCCAGAGTCAAAGCCACTCCGACATTTGCTTGTCCTAATATTTATATATTTCTTAATTCCATTATTTTACTTTTAGATTTGTGTGTATTGTTGTGAATTGTTAGACATTTACTGCACTGTTGGAGCTAGGAACACAAGCATTTCGGTTCACCCAGAATAACGTCTACAAATATGTGTATGTGACCAATACAATTTGATTTGATTTACTGGGAAAGGATTTTTTCGCCTGGTCACAGACAGCTGATGTGTTGTTGACTGAAGTTCACAAGTGAAAGTAAGAGGAGGAGAGGCGCAGAAAGATCGTGACTCCTGAGTGGTGCAGTGGTCCAAGGCACTGCATCAAAGTGTAACTGTAAAGCACTAGAGATCCTGTTCAATCCAGGCTCTGTGCGCCGCCGGCCGGGAGACTCATGAAACGGCGACAATTGGCCCAGCATCGTCCAGGATATGGGAGGCCGGTGATGTAGCTCAGTTGATAGAGCATGGCGTTTGCAACGCCAGGGTTGTGAGTTGAGGCCCCACGTGTATAATATCATATTCCTAACTCTCAAATCCAGCTCTGGATGAGCGTCCTCGTGTTTAAATCACT